>NW_012137747.1:6059933-6061931 GCF_000956105.1 Propithecus coquereli | reverse complement strand
AGTCCTTTGTTTTCTTATTATGTATGGGGATTACTGAGTAACACTAGTACTTTTCTATCCCAGAGCATTGCAATTATAACTATGTGCAGCAGCCTTGTTTGATTATATTAGTTTAGGTTTTTTTTCTACTATGCTTCAAGATATTTTGTAATCATTCAGCAACATTGCAATCTTCAAATGAGTCCCCTAAGGATGCTTTCAAATAACTGGTGTTGTCTTTTACATCTCATATCATTTCTTAGATGTATCATTAGTAAAAATCATGGTGCTTCATTTTATTCTAGAAGATAGGAGCAAATAAATGTACTTTTGAAAAAATGTTACTTCCTTAAATTTAACTGAGAGTATTTCAGATTTTCTCAGGGGCATGTCAACAAAAACAATTATTTAACTTCAAGCAATTTTAAAATCAAGTCATATACAGCAATAGCATTATTTAAGTAAGAATTAAGCTATGAAGACAAACTCATTTGAAAATTAATTCCTCAGTAGCTCTCTACTAAGTCATTATTTCAGGCAGAATCGACTATAGAAAGCAATATGAACATTTTTGCTGTAGTCCAGGAAGATGTATCTATTAACAAGAGAGCATTAACTATACATGTTATTAAAGAAAGATGAGATAAGCAAGTCCTGTCACAGAAATTATGGAATAAATTATTTTTAGAATACTGTGCTGCTTCCTTTTGTTATTTTCTTTAGACCTCTCATAAGTCATTGCTTAGGTTTCTGAGATCCAAATTAAGCCAAGACTTTTAAAGCTTAATTTTGATTTATTTGTCTTATTCTATTATGTGTAGAAGTTTCCTGCATACAGCTTTCTGAGAAAAATATCTTTTATGAATTTATCAATCATAAAAAATAACAAAATTTGAGGAGAGGAAAATAAATGTATATAGTAATGAACTTGTTAAAAATATTAATACGTTTCTTTGCTTTGAGAAACATAAAAATTCTATTTTATACTCTCCATATCTCCATCATCTACTTATATCTTATCTCAAGTGATACTTAAAGAAAGAAGGAAAAGGAAGGACAGAGAAGCGTTAGCAAATAATGGCTTCGTATATTTCAAAAAATACATTTAAATTTATGTCCTTAGTCTCCAGCTAAAAAATATGAAGGAGGGAATAGTCTATGTAATGCAAATCAACAGTCAACGTGTGTATTTTTTTTCCTGAACAAAAAGGCTATATTCAAAAAAGACATATTCACTCTCATAGTCATTTTCCATGAACCTGTCCTGGAACCTCATAGCATTACAATATTGTTAGAAAACCAGGGCCAGAACTAGATAGAAAGAACAAAATACTAATAAACACAGATGATAAAAAAGAATGGACGTTTTGAGACCTCATTGTAATGATCTTTTCTGGATTACTCTGCCTTACTGGCTGCATATTTTTAGTGGGTTTAATATTTTCAGAGTTATATTATTTGGAATGCCAGGATAATATGCTCAGTAATAATGCAATGTGATAACTCTACTTACCTTCTAAATTATTCATAATATGCATAATCATGTCCAGTAATTACGACATGAACTCAGTATTTGTAGCTCCATCTGAGAAAATAGGTTTCCATTTTCTATATGCTATTCAGAAGAAGTCACAGGTATTACATTGTAGCATACATGGAAACTACAAGCACAAGGTAAGTGAATATCAGTGAGAAACAGGAACAAAAACCTAGTTTTAAAGGGGAAAATTATAGATGAACTTAACAAAGAAGTCACTCATGCTTCCTAAATTGTTTAGAATAGATTAACTCCCGCTTAGGCTATAGAAGTTATATATATATATGTGTGTGTGTGTGTGTGTGTGTGTGTGTATAATATTTTATTCCCCATCAGTGTGCAACATGATGCAATAGCTAGGATTATAAATTGAATTAATATCACATGAAACTGTGGGAATATGGGTTAAAAGCAAATAAACAAAAGCTGTGAGAGCTGGTTAATCTTTCCTATAATTTATAGTGGATTCTTTAAAACTTTTC
>NW_012137747.1:6054068-6056188 GCF_000956105.1 Propithecus coquereli | reverse complement strand
TAAATTCCAAATTTAAAAAAAACTTCAGAATTCTGTTTCTACCTGGTTTTCACTCTGTGTTGCATTAGTTGCAAAAGCCCTAAAGTTGAAAGAACATTGAGAAGTATTGATTCATTCGAGGCTTAGAGAAAGTAGCTTAGAAAAATAAAATCATATGATTGCATCTTACGTCTTTGTTGTAAAGCAGTAATTTATTTCTTTGAACCAATGCACACTCACTCTAAAATAGGTTTGAGGTTATTTTTAATATAGATTTCGGAGACCGTTTTTCTCAAAATACAGGCATATTCTATTACACCGAATAAATTACTAATGTTTATAGACAATATTTAAAATATTTTTACCAGTTTGCATTTTTCTCCTTAAAATAAATGTGCTTTGTAGAAAATATGGTGAACTGTTTTCCTGAGACTGAGAGGGTTCCTGGACTGGGCTTTTAATGATCAAACCGGACAGTCCTTGGCAAACCAGGATAATTGGATATGCAAACAGTATTACACAGAAAAAACATGTAACATATGCAAAAGATGAAAATCTTCTATGTGGCCTTGTGTCTTCCATATAAACACATTTTGAATTCAACCATAGTAAATAGTTCAGATTTATAGATAGGATTCTAGTTTTCTTCATGTATATATTTCTCCAAAGAGCAACTGAAGATGGAATGCCTGTGGTAATGCTCAAATGAAATATGTATGGACCAAGAAAATGTCCATTTAGTATTAGTGACAATATTAATAAAACTGTTGCTATTTTAATTAGGTGATACCATTAACTTCATTTTGAGTCAGATTAAAAGGGTAAAAATGATAAATAGTGTAACATAAAAACTAAGCAGATGGTAGGTCAACAATAATAAAGGAAGAAAGAAGTGATAAAAACATATAGCTGAAACTTACCCCTTTTCTTTTTATTTATAAATGCCAATTTCATTTCTAGAGTCCATTAAAATTTAAGGTATCAATTTAGGAACCCCAAAACAACCAGATGATAATCTGAGATAATTTGTTTCAGTTAGAATATTGATAGAACCATACAATATTTATAAGCAAATACTTTGCACTGCTTATGAACATTAGCTAGTAAGCATTTTGTACACTGTTCCTACTATATATTAAGAAGGAAACACAACACCAACAACAATAAAGGGATACTTAGAGAGTTCAGAAATCTTCTGGGACATAATTTGTTATATATAAAGAAACTTTAAAATCTTCCCTTGACATCAATTAATTACGCAAATACGGCTCCATTTCTGTGTTTTCCATCTACAGCAAAGACTTGTATAATATTTATATGGTTCATGTTTTCAATTTTTACCTTCTCATATACCATTCCCATGTATATACTTACTTGTATTTCTAGCAATTATTTTCTTCCAGTGTGCTCAAAATACACAACAAAATGCCCATTAACATCTTAATGTCTTTATTTTGTTTGAAATACACATCTCGAACATAAGAAGGAAACATACAATCTTTGGTCCCAGTCTGTACCTCTATCTTTCTTCTAAATGTCAGTAAAATGTATCATCAACCACTTGCCACGTGAGATCAAAATCCAAAAGGAACAGTTGATTTCTGTTTTTCTCTCTACCTAGAATACTGTCTTGTATACCGTTTTTGTTTGGCAAATATTTGTTAAATCTATTAATACATATTTAATTATATTTAGAACAACATAAATTAGAAGTTGGAAACTAGTCTGTATTAAACACATGCTCTTTGTACAAAATTTTGAACATATTAATTTAGATGTGTTTTAATAACAAGAAACATTTAAGTAGCACTCTGTGAAGAACATGCACAGCATTTATTTGCTTACTTGCTCATAACCATCTGGAGATGATATTGAAGATTTTGAGCTTTTTGACACTAATAAGTGTGTCTTTTTTCTTCCCTTATCCACAGCATCTAGTGCTTGGCACCACGTACATGTTTAATGAGTGTTTTTGAATGAATGATGTGACTAACATAAAAATCTCCCTATTGATTAAAGAGTGAAGCCAGCACACAAACACAGATCCTCTGATTTAAGATCCTGTGAGTTTACCTTTTTAAAACACAGACAATATTTGCACACAAAAAAGTAAGATGTATCTAAAAACAATTACTTATTAA
>NW_012137747.1:6050733-6052873 GCF_000956105.1 Propithecus coquereli | reverse complement strand
TTATTACTTCTAAAATAGCAGTAGAAATATCCATGATCAATGAATAATGTTATAAGAATGGTGCTAGTCAGTAACATGCAAGAATAGACTGTACTTTCAAAAGTGCCATGTGCTCTCCAAGCAACCCATGAATATCACTGTCGTAACACTTTTCATAATTATTTGTTACAATTGCCTGTTTACTTTTCTATATTTATGTTAGACTGTAATCTCCCTGAGGGCAGACATGGAGTCTTTTTCTAGCATTACCCTGGGTGCAAGTGTGTTTTCATAATGATATTTTTTAAGCAGTGGGATGGGAAGGAAACAGGGCACAAGGTAGAGGAAGAGTAATAATGAAAATAGGCATGATGACAAAACACTGCTCTTGCAAATTTTGTGTCCAGTGTTTTTACAGTTTTCCACTGTGAATCACCACAGATGTACCTTTTGCAGTATTATATTGTGGTGATGTCCTTTAACTTTGTACCTTTTCCCCCATCTTTTTAGATAGGTTATACTCTGGTCATATTTCATTACCTATGCTGGTGAGAGAGAGAGAGAGAGAGTGTGTGTGTGTATGTGTGTGTGTAGCTGGCTAGCTTTCTATATCTACATCTCTAGCTATATCTATTTGTGTATCTTTCTGTTATTTCTTTAATCACCTGCTTTTTTTTCCACCTAAATTCTTATTATAAAAGATGTGGGGGCAGAATGTGAAAGTAATTACAGACATACAATTCTTTGCTTCACATAATTATTTAAATTAAAATAATAAACTCATAAGACTCATTAATTTTGAAAACATAATTGAAATATTGTAACTGAGTGCTAATTTATTCTGTCAGTGGTTTGACAAAGTATTGCTCTTGCTCCACATTAATATCTTATTATCTGAATTTAATTGAAACATTCCGACTAATGATATTAATTATTTATTTGCACACTTAAATTACTATAAAAATGTTATGCCTTTGTTTATCAAGTGCAGATTCTATATTTCTATTATTTTGACTAAAATGCATGTCTATGTGAAATTTTACTGTAGTCTAACTTGCAAAGGGCATGACAAATACCCCTTACAATCATCATGAACCAATTAACAAGAAATTCTACCCTACATTTTTTTACTCATTTGTCTAACTCAATTTTCTTCTAGTATAAAATATCAGTCCTTTCTTGCTAACTCATTCCCTCTCAGGCCAATGTGCTTTTTCTCCTCTTAAAGGTTAATTTTCTTCAAAAAGCAGAACAATGTCTGTATTTTCTCATCTTATATTTCTTTATGGGTTCCCTGTGATACAGTTTATTCACCATCTCAATCTAAGTATTTTGTAAACTCAGCAATGTCCTTTTCATAATAATATCCAGAGGAACTTTTTCTTCTCACATTTGTTTGTTACATTCTACCGTTACTTTTCTTTGAAATTTATTTTGCCTGTATGAAATCATACTCTCTCACGTCTTTACTTCTGTAATTTCCTGTTTCCCTTTTTGCTCCTAACATCTTACATTTCAGAGTCTGTTTCTCAGACTTATTTTTTTTCAGCGTTGTTCTATTTTCTTTTCATTTTATACTGTTTGAACAACTGCTACACCTAATTTTTTCTGCCCCCAAACTATTTTACCTTATAATCTACACTGATTGTCTTTATAGCACCCAGATTGTTATCCAAGGCTTCCTTTAGATTTCCTTTCTCACTCATCTGCAGTTTTTGTTTTTTTTTTTTTTTATGAGGATTGCTAGGATATATTATCTAGTTCAAACTATTCATTGCATTTTGTTTGGTTGCTATAATCTCCCAACTATTCTCTCTGCTTCCAAACATTAATCCCGCCTTTCAATTTTCTAAAAAGCAATTCTAATTTCACTATCATTGTTTAAAATCTGATAATGTCTTCCTCCAGTTATTAACACATAAATAATACATTTCTCAATCTAATAATAAAGAACCTTTATGATTTGACTTTTTCATTCTCGTCTCCCTGCATATCCTTCATTTCGTATTATGCTCTAGAAAGAAAAAAAAACTACCTACATTCTCCTGAATGTGTTATTCCTAGTATCTATTTTTTAAATGTCAATCTTCTTTTGAGAAATGCTGATGCCTTTCAAAAATATCCAATCTATTCCTCAAAAACAAAAAAAGGCACCATTTTC
>NW_012137747.1:6048634-6050683 GCF_000956105.1 Propithecus coquereli | reverse complement strand
AAAGTATATAATACCTAAATTTTATACTCAGTTGATTGCCTTACTGAATACGAACTGAAGTTAAATTAAATTGCTGTTCTTGGTCAAGTTTAGACAGTAAAAGGAACCAATACCCTAAGCATGCCTTTAATGTTGCTGGATTTTTAGTGATTCCTGAATGTACAATGTAATTTCTCTTTTCCTATGGCGTATGAATAGTTTTTTCTTTTTTCCATTTACCTTGTGACCAATTTTCCCACCCTTTGTAACATCACAATAATTGCCACTTTTTCATAGTGCTCAGCTGTCTATCTTTGCTGTCTGTTACCTATATATCTATCCACCTACTTACCTATCTATGCTTTTTAGAAATTGTTTTAGAAATATCTGTTCTATTTGATACATGTGTATACAGCATACATATGTACATATACACATACATATTTATTTATTATTTTAAAATTCTATGTGTTCTAGGGCAGGCTGAGAGGCTACCAAGCACTTTTACTGAGGGATTTAGGGCAAGATTTGCGAAGTTTCTGGGGTCACTGACATCATCTTATAAATAAAATCTTGCTCTAATTTATCACCTTCTGTAATGTTTGTCCACAGAAAGGGTAAATTATTGTTTAAAGGACTAGCAAGATTTACTTGTTTACAGACTGGTTCTCTGATCACATTAAATTTTCTAATTTCCTAATAACAGATCTTTTAAATTGATCTGTAGAAATCTGTATTGAGTGCTTTCTTTGGGTTTATTTGTTTCACATCTAGCATGTAAATCTGGTTGATATCTTCCAGTGCACCACTTTTTAGTTGTCTGAATAAGACAAGTAACTTCATCCTTCTAATCCTCCATTTCCTCATATATAAAATAGAACATATAATAAAAACTACCTTGAAGTGCTTTGTTTGTTTTCAATTTTTCTATTTTTAATTATCATGGGTACATAACATACGCATATATTTATGGGGTACATGTGATGTTCTGATACAGGCATACAACGTGTAATGATCAAATGAGGGTAATTGGCATATCCATCACTTCAAGCATTTATCACTTCTCTGTGTTAGGAAGATTCCAATTCCACTCTATGCTATCAGATATTGGGTCTTACTCATTCTCTCTAACTGTACTTTGCACCCATTAACCATCCTCACTTGATCCCCCACTCCTCGCTACACTTCCCAGCCTCTGGTAACCATTATTCCACTTTCTTTCTCCATGAGTTCAACTGTTTTAATTTTTAGTTCCCAAATATGAATGAGAACATGCAAAATTTGTCTTTCTGTGCCTGCCTTATTTTGAAGTGTTGCTTTTAGTAAAATAATGTGTTTAGCACAGTGCCTGACATGGACAAAATAATCAAAGTTAGCTATTATTATTATAAGATGATGATATTCTCATATATATTTACAGAGCTATGTAGTCAAATTATAGGTCAGCGCATGCTAAAATTTCCAAACATTCTACTTAACACAGTAGTGAGGGTGATAGCAAGATGGTTTGAAGACATTGGAGAAAGGATAGCTAGACAGAAGGATCACTGGGAGTGATAGAGTAGGAGCAGCATGTCAAAAGCATTATTAACAGAAGTATTTAATACAAGGTGTGTAGCGCCACAGAGACAGAAGTTAACATGCTGTGATTCTAAAAGAACGAGCATGTAGAGTGCCGTGATTTATAGTTTAAATGATTGCGCTAGATAAAATGAGTATGTGTATAGTAATTGTATGTATCCTGACAATCTCGAATTTTTATTTGGGGCCAGATGGAATGTCATGTACCGTGTTTGATGATATGCTTTGCATTGAAAAAGAGATCAGAAATTGCCTATTGTTAAAACAATCAGATTTTTGTTCTTTAATAATTTTCAATTTGGTGATGACTCTACAAATAGATTACTTATCTTTGCACTGTTTTCCACTCTCTAAATTAAGACAAAGTTTACATTTAAACTTTTTGCTTGTCATCATTTTCTTTTGTCATCTTGAAACTCTGAAGACACATCTTGGGGTTCTACTTAAATTCACTATATTGTAGAAGGTGATCTTTTTAAGAAGTAAGAA
>NW_012137747.1:6045856-6046244 GCF_000956105.1 Propithecus coquereli | reverse complement strand
CTTTGGCTGGTTATCTCAGTTGATTACATTTCATTCAGTGTGATGAAAGAACCCTGAAGTTGGGGACTAGTAGATAAGTTCGAAGATGACAGTCGCTAGTGCCCTTGGACAAAGCATTTGATCTGCCTCATCTTGGTTTTTCACATGGTAAGAAATTTTGGTTGAAAGATCTAAAGGTCCATAAGAGGTCTGATAATTTTTTTTATATTTAGGATGCTTATGTGATCATAATTTCTTATTTGATTTCTGTCTCAGTCAATTTTATCTTATTGTATGAATTTAAAATCTTTAATCTCAAAACCTGCACCCTATTATATCTACTCCTGCTATTGATCTCAAAGGAACCTGTGCTATAGAATGTTATATCAGCTTAAATATTTCTTTACTA
>NW_012137747.1:6041731-6042219 GCF_000956105.1 Propithecus coquereli | reverse complement strand
TGGCCTTACCTCAAGTCCCTGCATTCTGGATTTTATATTAGAATAAAAAAAAGGAAGAATAGGCAAGAAATCATTCCAAAAGAAACCATGAGAACAAATCATCCCTACCAGGTATTAAAACATACCATGAAAATGGTGGTACAAAGAAAGAAAAATGAATTTTAGATTTAAACAAAAAGTTCAAAAATAGACTGAAGACATGTAAATTTTGTATATCATATAGATGAAATCTCAAATTTTGGGAGCAAAAAATGTATTTTTCAATAAATTATGATTGATCCATATCTCATATTGACCCATATCTCAAACCATACAAAAGATAAACTGCAAATGGATTAAGGATCAAACGTAAAATAATTAAACTATATAGGAATAACAGTATTTATGGGTGAGTTCCTCTATAACATTTATGGAGGAAAAGGATTTTTAAATTATTGTTCAATATTCAAGGACAATAAAAGATGAACATATTTTACTATATTAAAAAT
>NW_012137747.1:6031359-6040385 GCF_000956105.1 Propithecus coquereli | reverse complement strand
ATATGATTTAACTTATTGCCTAAGGTGTTAGAGACAAATATCTGAAAGAACATAGATGGGCTCTGAACATTTATTGAGTTCTCATCATTAATTCATCAGAAGACACACAAAACGGGCTCCACTGTCATTACAAAGTCTATTCAGGGTCACCTCTGGCTATCATCTGTTTACTTACACTGAAAATAAAGATCATTATATACATTTGAACATTTATCTAAAAAATCAGGCTTAATCTTCACCATGTCCACAAATTCAAAAAGGCATACAGGCAACTCCATAAGAGCTGAACGATATCATTTCAACTTATTAACATGGTTCGGAAGATGATCAAGTATTTGCCTGAAATTAAATTGGTTCTTGCTTCCATGACCATATTTGAAAGAGGTCCCAGACCAGGAGGTAAATGCTATCCCTTGGGTTACAGTATCAGGCAGAAACTACACATACAGTGGTTGGAACATTTCCCACAATTATAGAACTTGCCTTTCCACCAGGATTCAATTTCAAGGCAAAATTATGACCCTAACAATCATTGAAAATGTAAACTATACAATTTAGCCATAATTTCGTTTTTTAAGTGTATTGGGTTTTAGTTACATGAGAATGTTATTTGATTTCAGTATTTTTCTGGTTATATGTGGTAAGTAATACATTTAGGTACTATGTTGACATTTATTGCAATTGATTAAACAGGACAAACAAACCAAGCATACAGTTGAACAAAATATTGGAAAAAATCTGTTAATAAGATGCTATTATTTGTATGCAACTGGTTAATCTCTTACTCTGAAATATGTTGGAACTTTCAAGAATGATTAATATGACTTTTATAACAGTTTGAGACAAATCTTGAGTTTTTAATGTACAGTGAAGATTTTAATCCAATCTGATTAGCAAAAATCACTTCTCAGATTAACTTTTTATCAATGCTTCCAAAAAGAGCCTTAAAAACAATATATATACATAGATGGAAAACATTTTTGTTTCCATTTTGGCCTTACCTCAAGTCCCTGCATTCTGGATTTTACCTAAATTCAATATATCTCATGAAATTAACTTTGGCCTTATATTTTTGTTCTCTAATTTGCCTAATAATTTTTTTCTGTAATCTGCTATGAAAAATGATATTTGGTCAATTTTCTTACCAATGTTCTACTTAATGGGCTCATTTAAATTTAATTTCTCTTTCATTGCTTTATAAATAAAATTAATCAAATATAAAATGAATTTTTAATATGTGCATGTTACTTACATAGCTTTGAGATGATAATGAAGGTGGGCCCAGTAAAGGGACTCATGATGTATAAGGTGACATCCCACCTCTGCAGGAGGTTCATATTGCAGGAATACTTGTGTTCTACATTTTACACATGCAGCTCATGCCATACTCTTTACATCAGTGTCACTCAATAAGCAGTGCATATCAAAATATGAATTCTTGAGGACCTATTTCAGAGTTACATAATCACAATCTCTGAGGATGAATCTTGGCCATAACTTAGTTAAAATCCACTGATTTTTATTGTGTGTCTATTTATAATTTTACTTTCTTTGTATATATGAGTATATATTTGTGTACATAGGAGGAATATATATGTATTATAAACTTAGGTTATAAACTAATGTTATATCTGGTACAATTATAGCTTTACATTACAAATATTTGCTCATATGTGATAATGGCATAAATTTTATGAGAGTAATTGGTCATAAAATATAGATTCTCTGAATTCATTCAACAATCATGCACTGAGTCTTTTTACAAGAAAACTTTAATAATAATCATCATAAATCCTTGAGGCAACCTGAAATATAGTCAGTACCTTTATTTTACAAATTATTGTACCAGCAACAGTACTGTGTCATAAAAGAAGGTAATGGATAGAATAATTTTCTTAATTATCATTTCTTAGTTATCATTTCACTATGTATATGTATATCAAAACATTGTTGTACCCCTTAAATATATACAATTAAAAAGAAGGAAAAGTAGAATGGTGACATATGTTGATAGATGAGTCATTTCCCTTGTTATAGTCATTTGCAAAAACATTGAGAAAAACTCAAAACTGATATTAAAACTGAACATAAGGATAAATAAATATATAAATTTATAGATTAAATGATAGAATGTATAAGATTTTTATCAAAATAATCTGGGTGGTGTGATTGGAGTAATCAGGTGGGGATTTAGGTAAAAAATATTGTTCATGACTTGTTGAAGCTGGATCTTTGGTATATTTATATAATTTTCTATAAAAAATTTGTTAAAGTTAGAGGAAAAAATAGATCAATATGCAATTTAAAATTTTGATGAGTTCACAAGCAACCAAATAGTTATTTTGAGCATTGTAGTTCAATTCAGCAAGTGCATGAATTTCTCTTCCTTAACCAAAATGCAATTAGCATCCATGAAATTATACATTTTTCCATTTGCCTTTGCCCACCTATAATAATTGTAGCTAATGGTCATCTAAATTATTCATTTTATATGGTGAACAAGTGATTATTCTTAAAATAGATCCTGTGGTCTTTTAAATTGCTTTTCTTCATTCTCCAGTTGGCTTAGAGACCATTTCTGAGTTAAATGTTTCTTAATGAAGAATACTGCCTCACTGAACTTTGCTTTGTCTGTGAATTAAAGGAATAATTTGAGTTTCCTAAAGTCCAGAACTGCATCTCAAAGTGAGATGGTGAAAAGCTAGAATTTTATATCTGTTTGCTATGGACCTTTTTATGAATTTTTTGTTTTGTTTTGCTTTGTTTTAGAAACAATATATTCTCAGAGGACACATTTTAAATCTATTACAGACCTGGATACAAATATATTGTCTATGTGCTGATTATTTTAAAGATGTTGATTTTATCAGTTAAGAAATGAATAGAAATTATAAAATGAATAGAAACATGCCATATGAGAGAAGGAGGGCAAAAAACAAAATGATATTTCTGGTTCCTTCTCTGTCTCCCTCCTGGCATTTCCTGTAGAGAGGAGAAGCTGCTAATCAAATTGCCTGGGTCCAAGGGATTAATAAGGTTATATTTTTTAGAAGGTAAGATCATTGTGCTATGGCTATTTGTCTTCTATTCTTTTTTTAATTTTCTACTACCTTTGTATACCATTCACTTCCACGTGGTTAAGGTGTGTGGGACTTGACTAAACATATACTTGCTTATTTCACTTGTCTTTTACTTTGATTCTGGTTAGCTAGGCAGATGAAAAGAATATAGCCAGAGTTTAAGAAGCAAGGGAAGTAAGTGTTTTCCTTAAACTAAGTACTGCACCACAGCCTTTACAAGATCCTAATAATGTGGAATTTTAATTTGGGTGTTGCTTTCGCATAGCCCTCTCTTCACAATGGGTGTGTGCTCGTGTGCACATTTAAGTGAGGGCCATCAGAGGTGATTGCAGATGTTCCTGCTATCCTGGGTCACAATAACATGAAACTACCACAGTAAAGCCTTAATTCTACAGACTTTACATGCACAGTCAGCAATGGCATTAATTTAACCCTAAATTAATTTTTTAATTTAATGGCTGAAGATTTGGTTTATTTTGTGAAATTATTTCACTGAGCAAATAATTATTCTTAAGTGTGGGTGCCTCACTCAATGACTATGTAAACAGTTGGTAAAAATGTATGAAATCAGAACTTGAAAGGTACAAGATCCAGAAACATTTACTCTTATTTCACCTGTGTTTGCGTGAGCTTATGGTTGACACAGTACATTTTTAAGATATGGAAATCCCCTCTCCTTCTTTGGTCTTTTCAGGTGCCAGCAATTCATTTTGTAGCCAGCAGGAGCATCATGCCCAGCTGTGTCCTTTTCATGTTTCTTTCCCTTGACTTTACCTTGTTGTCAGTTAGAAAGCAATCGCCTAACCCCAACAGTGTCAAAATTGTAGTGTTCTAAATGTTTCAGCTATGCACCTCCAAACATTCAAAAACCTCCTGACTATTCTTATGATCAAGGACTCATATATGCCTAATCAAGTAGGCACCGATTTAGCTAAACTACACAGAGACAAAGACACTAATTTAGCTAAACTACTATGTATTGTTTCAAAAAAAGTAATGATTTTAGTGCAAAACTTTTCACCATACTGCTAAAATAAATATTGTGCAATATTTAAATATGAAGTGAAATTAAATAAACAAGTAGACAAAATTCATTATAAACTGATGAATGTGTTAAATTAATATACTTCGAGTATACAATTTTAAAGGAAAGTTTTTCCCTCTGGTTTTGTTATAGCGGTAATGATTATAAACTTTAAAATAATACATATGAAAAATAAACAATTATAAAGTCCAGTTTCTATACCCATATTTCATTTTCTACATTCATTTCATATTATCCATGTTGTTAACTAGGGCAATTGCCCAAGAAAATAGTCCAGAATTTTAAAAATTTCACTTATGGATAAAATAGTACCAAAAATCCTGGGTTAGTGAGATGTATTGAGGTGTTTAAGGCATTTTGTGGACTTATACGAGATGGGAGGCTTTCTAGGAGTAGGGATACAGCAAGTTCCATAAATCAGGTTTCACATCTCTCTGGCATACAGAGGCCATAGGTAAGTGAAGTGTGTTGGTGGAAGATATAAATGCAGGACAGGGAGAGCTGCAGCTGGTAATTCTCAGGTCTCAAAATGAGACACCAAGTAAGTTTTCATCCAACTACAGTAGCTGAGTAGGAATTCATGCTTCCTGTTTAAAAACCCAGAAATCTGCAGTTTATAATTGTAATATATCCAACTTTGTAAATGTTGGCAAACCATATCAGGAAAATTAAACTCATCTTTCTGAGGAATTCCATCTGGGAATGATGTTTAGACATTGAAATTTTTTGTAAATTATTTATTTGATCAATTCCTCACTTGAAATCTTTTGATGTTTTTCTACAGTGCACCAAGCAAATACAGATTGCTCAGCATGCTATTCCCTGTCCTCCACAGTATAGGTCCAGCCTCATTTAAATTCTTGTATTCCTCTCTCTGTAGCCTGCCACTGCATTTCTGCCTTTCTTCATACTGTTTCCATCTAGTTCACTTTTTCATTTTTGTTTCAAGGCCCCTATCAAGTTCCATATTCTTCAAAAAGATTTCTTTCCCTGATCTCATAATTGAATTTGATTTTCCTTTTTCTGAAGCACCAGGGAGTGTTTATTTTCTCATATGACACTTAAGTCAGTTTGTGCAATGGTCACTGTCCCTTGGCTACTCCACAAAGTATCTCCACCTGTGGACATTTGTATCTCAGCATGCCTCCCTTGCTCTGGCTTGGAATATCAGGGCGTTTTCAGTGTTGTAGGTATGACAGAAAGTAAGAGAACTAATGCATACTCAGGACTCATAAAAGGCCAGGTGTTTGGTTTCATTACTGGGAAATATTTGAGTTATTTTTGATTGTGCCAATGCTCCACTGTTTTTTTAAAAACAACTGGTATAGTGAAGCTTTAAGAACTGACATATTTGCAAGGAATGTTCTGTCACAGAAGGGATACTCGATGCTTGTGTCTCATATTCCATTCATTTACATATTACCATGTTCATGTTGTCAGCTGGGAAACGTTCTTTTCAGAACATAATGCTATAATGATTTGTTAAAATGCCTGTTATAAATATCCCCTTAAAGTGTTAAATGAAGTGACAACTACTGGCTGTAATATGAAATAAAAAGTTCTTCTTGGTGTTTTTTCTAGTAGTAGAAAGCAATTTTATACCTATTGTTTATGAAAGAGGTGTTATTTCAGAGGATTATCTCTTATCCTGTGATATGGTTGATGCCAACTCTAACAGTTCCCACAAGATCAGACCAAGTGCTTTCAATCTGGCATCCTTCTATTTATTCCCTGCATGGATTCTAGAATCATCTTTCTAAAATACACATCAATTATGCTATTTCTGTGTTCTAAAGCCTCTCATGGCTTCTCATGAGTTTTAAAATGAATTCTAGCTCCCTACCAAGGCATCGAACAATCCATTTAATCTGAATCTGATCTATCTCTGTCTTCATTTCTCTCTTACAAACCCACTATGTTGGGCAGACTCACTGCCTTATCGAAAACATTTTGAAACTGTATCAGTCAGTGTGTAAGGAAAGAAATAGAAAACACTCTTGGTATTTTAACAAGAAATAATTCAATATAGAGAATTAAGTGACCACAAACTGTTGTAAATGCTTAAGGCTAAAAACCAAATTCTAACTAGGGGTCCAGGAATAATTCCCCAAATGACAAATTGATTAACTAGGGAATTCTCTATCTCTGGAGCCTCCACAGGAATTTATTTCATAATCAAAAAAACATTCCCAGAGCTGACACCTGACTTTCAGAATACTGAAAAATGGATAATGGAACATAGATGCAGAAAAATGACCACCAAAAGTAGTTGAATGTGGTCTCTGCTTCATGTTTTCCACTTAATTATCTTCTCCGAAATTAGGGAAAATTAGCTTGCTCCTCTGAGGAGAGAAAAAGTCTCTGGAAAATAGTGGCTATCCTTCTTAAAGCCCTTCTGTTTTATTTAGAGTTTCTTTCTGATATATCAGCATTTAATTGAGTGAAGTCCTCAAATATTTTTCACATGATCTCATTATTTGGAAGAAAGGTAAGTGTTCTTTAATAGAGTAAATGATTTAAAAGATTTAAAAAAGTAAAAGAAGATAATTTAAGAGAGTGAGAGATTAAGAAACAATTCAGATATCTGAAAATCTGAATTTATCTTAATGGATTCTCTTTCTGTTTCCTAATGACCGAACATTATAAGAAAGATCATTTGTGATGTGGTCACTTTATAAATGTCTCTTAATGAACCCCCTCACATCTACCATCCTTGCAGGTATTCTGACCCCAAGAAAATTAATCTCTATGAAGTAAGACATTTGCCCAAGTTAAACAGAAAAATGTTAGCATTCAAATCTAATTCTGACTGCTTCCAAAGCTTTTCCTCTGTAAAGTAACATCCACTGTTTATGTTTAACATAAAATTTATGCCAGTAGAAAACATTAAAAACATATTGTGGCTTTGTATTGTTTAGAATTATGGAAAGAAGGGAAATGGAAGGAACATGTTTCAGTTAAACTCAATAAAAAGGTAATTTTAAATATACATTATTGTAAAAGGATAATGTGCATTATTTAAATGGTGTAGAGTAGATTATTTGGCAAGCATTCAAGTTATTCACACGGGAAAAGCAATAGTATTTCACATTGTGGACAATTATTGGCACAATGTGTACTTTTTTCCCTTAATAATTCCATGTTCCCCTTTGTCATATCTGCACAATTGTCACATCTGCACAATACAGAATAATTAAAGTACGTTAGCTGCATTGTGGAAAGGACATTTGGTTTTAATTAACATTAGACAATAAGAAAGGCAATTTGTTTTATGTTATTGTTCATTATTTGATGCACACATACACTCACATTTGTATACAGAGTCTACACACAAAAAAGCCACTGTGAAATGCTGCAAAGCCTCAGTCTGGAGTTATACTCCGGTTATACTTGAGTCTACCTAAAACGATACAAAACATTTTATGCAGAATTCATTTCTTCCCATAGACATCTTAGACAATATGTGCCATTCTAAAGTAAAAAAATATTTTAAATCAGGAGTCAGTTTTATAGTGATTATTTTAAAAGTGAGGTGGATAATCAACAAAGCTTCCTGTATCAGAAAAGTAGAACTCACTGGAGACTAAAATCACAATAGATCTTCATGTTAAGTTAGACTTTAAAGAAGCAAGAATGACCTATTATCTATGACTTGTCTAATACATTCTAATGTGAAAAGAAGTTCATCCTATAATTGAGTAAAGTGTCAATCAAACTCATTTCATATAGGGTAGGAATGCATTTATATTGCCTGTGTGATAGACTAGTGTACCCTATTCCCCTGCTAGGAGGATATTGACCAAGTATATCAGTAAGCTTTTGCTGCATAACAAACCACTCCAAAATTTAGTGGTTTAAAATAAAAATCATTTATTTAACTTATGATTCTATGAGCTGGCCTTATCTGGGCAAATGTCTCTGCTCTCTGTGGTCTCTCACTCTCCAGCAGGCCAGCTGGAACTTGTTTGCATGCCAACTGTGCCGGATTCCAATAAAAGAGTAGAAGCGACTCTGGACTCCTGAGCTTAGACTTAGAATTTTTGCACACTGTCATTTGTACTGTATTCTGTTAATATTAGACAGCCAAATTACACAGCCATTCTCAAAAGAAGGAAAAAGAAACTCTACCACTTGATGGAAAAAATTCAAAGACAGATTAAAGGATATGAACACAAGAAGGATTGAAGAATTGTGCCCAGTTTTTCAATCTTCTAGACTATGTTGGAGAACAATTTTTGTTGGTTAGATAGTTCTCTTGATAAAGAAATGTCCTTCAACCAAAAATAAGCATCAGAGGAGGGATTAAGGCCTGAATAGACAAAAAAGATTGATTCTCTACTCAGTAAAAGACAAATCTCATCTTCCTGCCTCATGACTTTTAAATTGGGATATTGGCTTTTTTCCCCCCCTGGCTTTGGACACGTCGGAAACATTGGTTCTTCCTGAGTCTCGAGTCTGCTGGCCTTCAGACTGGAAACATATGATAAGCCCTCTTTGTCCTGAGGCCTTCAGACTCAGACTGGAAATAAACCATCAGCTTTCTTGATCTCCAGCTTCCAACTCACACTGCAGACCTTGAGACTTGCTAGTTTCCATAATTGTGTGAGACAATTCCTTATAACAAATTACTACACACACACACATATTTATACTATATACACAAACACATACACAGAGCTTTATTTTCCTGGAAAATCCTAATACAAATGTATTTTAAATATTTTTTATAATGATGATATTTTTTATCTTCCTATCTTCATTATGATGCCCTATGAGGCAAGGATAACACTATTTCTGTGTGGCACTTATACAATATACTACTTTAGATATCTAAATTATTAGCAGGTC
Source organism: Propithecus coquereli (assembly GCF_000956105.1). Lineage (NCBI taxonomy): Eukaryota > Metazoa > Chordata > Mammalia > Primates > Indriidae > Propithecus > Propithecus coquereli. The sequence continues at coordinate 6,031,412 of NW_012137747.1, read as the reverse complement.
TAAATTAATCTATGTCTTTTCTCTCTCTCTCTTTCTGTATATATACACATATA
>NW_012137747.1:6026572-6027319 GCF_000956105.1 Propithecus coquereli | reverse complement strand
GTCCTTTCCTGTCGTTAACTTCATTTTTGTCAAGTCTTTGAAAGGATATGTGCAAATAGACCTTAACCAATGAAACATTATTTTTCTTCGTGATAGCATTACGTTCTTATGTAGAGTATTATTTTTTAAAAAACCCATTACTGCTAAATAAAAATCATCTCATATCTCTGCATCATAAGGCCTATATGTCACCTAGTTTGTAAAGTGAGCAAAATATTAAACAGTCATATGGCATTTATTTGCTTATACGATGTTCATATTTTTTCTTCTTTCTTAAAAACCCAATTTTGTTTGGACCAGAAATGTGAAATTGATCTCTCAACTTTTCTTTCAATTAGAGATGGCCCTTTGTGCATTATTGCCAATGTGATATATGCAGGGAGATCAGTAAGTCATCTTAAAGGAGAACAAAATCACCTTGTTTTTCTTTTTTCTCCTTGCAGTTATGAATATTTAAGCAGGAAAATAAAAAGATTGAATCATGAAGATGCCATACCAACCCTGGAGTCCTCCAAGTCCTTACTTGATAAACCCATAAATTCAATTGGGTTAAGGTATGTTTTTTCCCCATACAGTGTGCATCACATTCACTAGTTGTGAGAGGCAAAGTCATTACTTGTAACCAAAATATTTGTACCCCCACAGTATCTTGAAATAAAATAAATAAATAAATAAAATAAAATAAAAAAGGAATGTTTTTCTATTGCATGAAAGTAAACATAATCCTAATGGGTAAAAAGAAAGATA
>NW_012137747.1:6023072-6026467 GCF_000956105.1 Propithecus coquereli | reverse complement strand
CCAACATATTATTAAAATTCTAATATATTCATAGACTCAGATAAGGCATTCTCTCTTTATCTTTTTACATCCTGAAATATTTTTTATTAACAGTAACTATTTATATGCATGAACATAATGGAAAAAATATTAATCTATTCTAAAAGATGCAAAATAGCATCCATGGTGAAATTTTATAAATTATTTTTGACAAGAATGACAATAAAATTTATGTTCTGAAATAAAGAATTAATAAAAAGCAATGAAATGTGGGATAAAAGTATTAAGGCCCATAAACATAAATGTACAAGTTTAAGGTTTTTTTAAAATTTTAATACTCAGCACAGAATGAAAATAAGGAGCAAAGTTATATTATTCTAGATTTTTCCAGAAAAAATCTCTTTGACTAATTTCAACTCTGTATAACAACGTAGATATTGTAATAGTCATGGCTTCATTATACTTTGACGTGACATTGTTAGGGAGATAGTGAGGGATTCTGAGTCCCCTAGGGACAAAAGTGGGTGCTGTTGCCCCCGTCTTGGTCCTGCCCAACCCTAATTCTCCATGCCTTGGGGAGAGGGGAATTCCCTACAAATCTGCCAATCAGAACTTGGCACACCAGCTGCAAAAGAATGCAGAGGACTCTCTAGCCCACAGGCCAGGCCACATAGGTATCATAAAGTCCGGAAAGTGACCTAGAAGGCACATGTGTAGTTAAGGCTCAGGTCATGTGACTCCCAACTGCCCAATCAGAGTGGTTCCATGGTGACTTCTGAACCACAAGTGAGAGCCCTATCGAGACACTATAAAACAGGACGCAGACCATAGCCAAGCTCGCTCTCTTTGCCCTTCGTTTTGCCTGCCCTGCTGCAACAATGGGCACGGTCGTCGTGTGTGGCGTGTGTACCATGATCTGTAAATCTATATCTTGCTCTTGCCCTACAATCCTGTCTTTCTCTCCTCAATAAACCTCATTGTTGAACTTGCCTAACTTTGGTGTGTCTGGTCATTCTTCCACCATGAGTGCGCCAAGAACCGACAGTTTGGGACTGAAACCTAACAATATGAGTCAAAAATCCTAAATTCCATTAAAAATCAGAGACATTAATTCATTTGTTTTAAGATTGGAGAGGAGCCCCATTTTTAGCTTGATGATTTGTGTATCTGATCACACTTAAACAGTAACACCTGTCTCCTTCAGAAGTACTAATAGAGTAGTTGTTAGCAGCTGAAGCCCTGGTATCAGATGCTCCTATGGTTAAATCCCTGTTCTGCTACTTAAGAATTGTTTTTAATAGTGAGATACTTCAGCTCTCTAGTGCCCAATTTTTTCATTTGTGGAATATGAGTAAGAATCACACCTATTTTTCTGGTTATGAATAAATGAAAATATTCATTTATTAGAAAATGGTTGAAGAGTCAGCATTCAACTCAAGATGATACAAAGATCAGATGAACTCTACTAGCTTTCCTACCTACCAGTGTGTATGTGTGTTTGTGTGTGTGTGTGTGTGTGTGTGTGTGTGATAAAAAAGTCAGTAAATTTTTTTTAGCCTTACTTTGTGAAAAATGGGAAATAATAACTAATTACATCATGGTATTATACATATACTTTAAGAAGATACTATGTATGCATACATACAGAATGGTTTCTAGTAAAAGGGCATTAAATAAAAATTAGCTTCCTTCTTAAAAAAAGGTCTTGAGGCCAAATTGTAGTGGTAGACTATATTAGCAGGATATGTAATAAGAGCAAGGCCATGTGGCCATGAACAGTCTATGACAGGTGCTATCAAACACCCATTGCACCACAAGGGTAATGTGAGTCTGAACATGGCATACTAGCCCAGAGCCCTACATACTGATCATAACTCAGTAGACACATACTATACTTACTAGGGGCAAACAGGCCGTCTGATTCTAAAATTTATAATTTTGTCCCCAATACATTTCTCTTTTATTCATACACACACAAAACTCTCAATGAAAACATTTTGTTTCAAATAAGCTTATAAACAGAACAATTTTAGTTTAAATTAACCTCTTATGAACACTGATTTCTACCTCATCCTACCGATCTTTTTTCACCTACCAGCATATGACAAAATAAATAATCAGAATCTTTTAATAGTAAACATATTTCAAAGGAGGCCTTGGGAATTTATAAATTGAAGAATTTATCACAGTATTTACATAGTTGAATATAATTTAAATTACTATTATCCAAAAATTATAGCCATTCCAAAGCAAAGAATTTATGGGATTTATTTCATACTTGCACTCATTCAAGTTATTATTTTAAATTCTATTTGACTAATAAGCCCTGTTAAACACTTGACTTTAAGTCTTATATGAAAAGGTCCATCCTTAATGTTTATAAAAATTATTTTTGTTTCCATTTTAATTAGTGTTATAAATTGCAAGACAAATAATGCATATAAAAATACATTTCCTCTCACATAAATCAAGTAACTATTAATTTATGTAGGTGATTATTTCTTAGGAAAAAACAACCAAAAGGAAATTATGATTAATTTTATTCTTTCTTTCTAAACATGAGTTTTGTCTCTTTTTAATCATGTTCTTAATTTTCCTAGTACTTTACTTCCCATTGGATTCATTTTTAAAATTAATTATTTTTAGTGAGCTATATAAATAGTGGTAAGTTTTCAAGTTAAGATGACTAACAATGATGTAGCCCTCTTAAGACATTATTATTTGGGTTACTTAAAGTCTTATTTTCAAAATATGCTTATAATAGTCACAACTAAAATTCAAAGGACATTAAGAAAGCCAATAAAAGATATAGGTAAACTTATTTTATTTTACCACATTTACAGGTAACTTACAAAGCTACCCACAGCTTCATCAGGCAAGATAATCGGTTCCATTTCTTTTGGATACAGTACAAAAATAAGAAACAAAAATGTGCTTTTTATTTTAAATGATCTCTCCCTCATTTTCTCTTGTACATGAAATAGAAAATCTTATTTCTCAATCTCAAGAAGATGGAGATGAGGTTAGGTGAACAAAGGCAGAGGCAGAGACAAGCAGCTTTATTAGATTTTCCAGGGCCTCTCTAAGAATTGTTAAACATGCCCAAGGTGACCGAAGTCTTCAAATAAAGATAAAATGGATGAAGGGTAGTATTAAAAGAAGCCTTCACAAAGATAAATGTTTATTGCACATTTTCAACTAATAAGCAAGCTTACTCAAAACTAAATTTCAAGCTCAGCTTAATAATTGAGGGGAATAACTTCACAAACAAATAAAAATTGGGAAATTGATCTGTATTTTTTTTGGTTTGGTTTTGGATGAAATTCGTCTCCATTTCATAATAAAAACAGGGGCTTAAAAATGTTATAACTTCTATTAAATCTTGTGCCACTCTCAGAAATATCTATGAAAATAAG
>NW_012137747.1:6016894-6019004 GCF_000956105.1 Propithecus coquereli | reverse complement strand
ATATTATTATGTCAAAGGCATAAAAATGAAAATGAAAAAATTCTAAACCTCAATTTTCTATTAGAAGACATAAAATTTAAGCATTTGCATTATTTATGCTATTCTCTTTTTAAAGAATGTTTCCCTTTCACTCTAGACCTTATGGTTATTTTCTGACTGGCTCAGTTGTATTAATAGTATAAACTTCTAGAATTATTCCTTTTTCAGACTGAGTTTAGTAATCAAATTTTGTGGTTTAGTAGCACTTCGTGCATAACGTAGCTAATCTGTTTATAATGTCTGGCTTACTTGTCCATAACCCTTGGGACTTGTGGGTTCCTGAAATATACATATACATCTCTGTTTTTCCAGTGCTTAGCATGCAGAGTAGATACTCAATACATTGCTTTTGGATGCATGAATGAATGAATGAATGCATGCATTTCTATGTACTGTAATAAAGTTTTGAAATATATATCATTGGGAAGATAAATTATCTTCCTTTGAACAATATTTTTATTTTCCTTTTATTAAAATGAATTCTTCATTTAGTTCATGATCATACTTTCATTCTTTCATGTCAAATTTAAGAAATATTCTCTGCATTTTGTGAAATGGAAATTTGTGGATTACTTACATTCTCCTTCTTAGAATTATAGCATGTTCTAACTGAATTAATCCCTAGAGAGTTTGAATATTTATGTTATTCTGCCAAATGATAATTTAAATTATATTCCTATTTTAAAAACTATATGATCTCCACCCAATTAAAACTTTCTCTATTGATTACATGGTATCGGGACTATCAGTTAAAGATGAATAGAAATCTCATATTAATATCATATCAATTTTTATTTTAAATAGGGAATTTTGGTAATTCTCATAATAAAATCCTTCAAACACAAGACCCATATTACCCTGTCCTGGACTGTATAAATAATTTACTTATATTTTAAGTCCCACTAATAGCATCATTAAGTTTCTGGTTCCAATTTAACTTGCTGCTATGCATTTTTATAAACAGCTCTTGTGGGATGTGCTTCCATAATTTTCTGTGAATTAAAGTCCCTGAGGTATCTGAGTTTCCAAGCAGCATAAAGGGCTAACTTCATGGTCTGCCAACTGTAGAGTTCAAGAAGCTGGATGGGCACAGTGGCTCACACCTGTAAATCCTGTCACTTGGGAGGCTGAGGCTTGAGGTCAGGAGTTCCAGAGCAGCCTGGGCAATAGCGAGGCTGTGCCTCTACAAAAAATAGAAAAACTAGCTGGGCCGTGGTGGCGCAAAGTTATAGTCCCAGCTTCTCAGGAGGCTGAGGCAAGAGGATTGTTTGAGTCCAGGAATTTGAAGTTGCAGCGAGCTATGATGACGCCACTGCACTCTAGCCAGGCGACACAGTGAGACCCTGTCTCAAAAAAAAAAAAAAAAGGGCTGGTAGGGTAAACAAATTAGTTTCTGCTTTTTGTGAATATTAATCTAAGGAATATGATTTTATTCCCCAGATTTAATTTCTCCCACTCAACAGTGTAAGTAATGAGCAAAGTAAAACGATGCTGATGGATCTTAAGACACAGTTACACCCCCAAATTAAAAAAAAATGAACATAAAAAGCTGTTTTTTTGTATTGGTCTTCTTCAAATATCTGGAGTTATGTATCTACAGATAATCATTTCTGAAATGAAGTGTCTGTATGTACTAAAGCTGAGAATGAATTCACTGTTTTCATCTTGCTACATTTGAAAATCAATATCCGAAGTTGAGAATCTGTAAAGAAAAGTAACTCAGGGACCTGTTAGTGTGATTTTCATGGGTTCGAAGTGTTTGAAGGCAGTAGAGGTGCACAGGTCTCCACCTGATTTACTTGTTGGGTACAGGGACTACACTTGCCATCGCCAGCCCCTTGGGAAAGTCAACAGTATTTTAAGAGACAGATGCAGGAGAGTTAAATTACACATGAGATTATGAAGAGCTAATGCAAATAGATGGTTTACATGTCTAATTTCTTACTCAGCTCTGAGTTTAATATTCTATCTAGCAAAAATGGGAGATCAAGTTTGAGTGTAATTGAACATATTCTATTGCCAAAAGAAATGATCAATTCCTGGGAAAAAGTAGCATGGAAAATGTTCCTCT
>NW_012137747.1:6014854-6016844 GCF_000956105.1 Propithecus coquereli | reverse complement strand
AGTGAATGTATAAATATTCAATTTTGCAAATAATACATTTGTAACTAATATCAAAAGGATAAAGGTTAGTAAATGTATTTAACGAAAAAGAATCAATAAAGCACTGACGACTATTATAAAATTAAATTGTGCAAAATATTACTTACCACCAATGGAGAAGCTATTTCAATAGTAGTAGGGGACTCAAATTAATATAACACACAGGAGAAAAATTTTCAAAGAGTATAGTAATGGAAGAGGAAACCATCTGGATATCATATTGTATACTATGTTTTGAGAATTCCCAAAACATCTAAAAGAGATACTGTACTAGCATAAAAAATCCCCTGTGATGAAAGTTGCACAAATCTCTCTGAAGCCTATCCAGCACTTAAATATTAAGGAGTCAGGCTATTTGTCTGTTATAGCAGAATACCCTTTATGTTGTTTAAGCCCATCATCTTATAAGAAATATGAACAACCAATCTTTGTTCTCAAAATAACCTATTTTGAAAACTGTACACAATTGTCTGCTCTCTTGATTATATCTCTTTCAGGTTATATAATCCTGAATGAATTTTCTATTTTTAAAAACTTTTAAATCATTCCACTAATTGTCAAACTTTTCTTTAAATATCTAACATTTTTTAAACAGGACACTGATAAAGGGTTATAACTGTAACAATATTATACAGAATAATATGATTTTAGGTTCAATAATATAAGATATTATTTAAACTTGACCATTGTATCACACATAAATATTGCCAAAATTATTAAGCAGTCTCTACTTTCTGCATTAATTGTTTGATGAAAAATCATGTACTGTCTTCAGTTCTAAATAAACCATGTGTCCTTTTCCCCTGTTGGTTCCCAGATCCTGCTTTTACTCCCTTTTCCACAAGAAAGTCCTATACCTATTTGAGGAATTGTCATGCTTCTCTAATGACTTCTTTCTTTTCTTCAGGCTAAATCTCAAAATACTTCAATTATTTCTGATATGAATAGAGGTGTTTTTTTTTTCAATATAATAGTGGACTTCTTTTAAATAAATATTCATTGATTGTCAAAATTCTCTTTGTTTTGGTACATCCCTTCCCTCCTCCAAGACTAGAAAATGGCCAGATGTAGTACTTCACATGAATCACAATTTTGTTTTGTGAAAATTCTTTAAGTCCTTACTTTTGCCAGCACAGAGAAAACCTTCAGCAAACGTTGCTGACCAGAGAGGTGAATGAGTAAAGGAGTAAAAGTAAAGTTAAAATAAAAATTAAAAATGAAATGGTTTTCATGACTACCTCCAGATAAAATCCAGTTGGCTACTCTTCTTATTTGCAGCCCTCTGTAAAGAGAAGAATGTTTAAAATTATCTATTACATATTTTGCATTATTATGGAAATTTCAAATTTTCTATTTTTCAGAGTATACTTATTTCTGTTTTAATAAGGATATTTTTCTTCCTCTTAGTCTTCCTTCAGAGCTTTCATTCCCTATGGACCTCTTATTTCACTGCCATCAATTCAGGAATCTTATCTCTACATTATAATACTCCTGTAGGAATGTAATTTGCCCAGATCAAAGTATTTAAATCCATGCGTCTCTTTCTTAGGCTTGTCTATTATTAGGACAGAAGCCCCTCCAAATACTTGTTCCCTCTTTCACAGCTTTATGAGTTTTCTTCTAGAACAGAATAGTCAGAAATGAAATAGGAACTGAGAAATTAATGATGTGTTCTCTCTGTCATTTCCTTCTATTACATCTCAAACTCCGGGCAGATTAATTCCTTACTTTGTCAATTTCCAGGAGAGTAGCTCAGTCTACCCTTCAGCTTTCCAAGTAATTTTTATATGTTAATGATACTGATCTTATTGCATCCATCTGAGACTTCCCATCTTTTTCTGTATCCATTTACATTGCTCAACATTGATCTGGTACTATTGAAGTTTTATCACTAACAGCAGATATACAGGTATACAGTGTATATTCTTTCTCCTTTTTTTTTTTTTTTTTT
>NW_012137747.1:6011089-6011624 GCF_000956105.1 Propithecus coquereli | reverse complement strand
TTATTTATTTTTATTCAGGATATTATGGGGGTACAAACATTTTGGTTATATGAAATGCATTTGCCTTGCTCAAGTCAGGGCCACAAGAGTGTCCTTCCCTCATACAGTGTGCCCCGTCTCTATTAGCTGTGGTTTTACCCATGCCACCTGCTCTACCCTCCACTCCCTCACCTCCCACCTGACCAGCAACCAGTGAGTATTACTACCATGTGAGCACCTTAGTGTTGATCAATTAGTACCAGCTTGATGGCGGATGCATGCGATTCATGTTTTTCCATCCTTGTGATACCTGACTTTGAAGGATGGGCTCAATCTCTATCCAGGATAATATAAGAAGTGCTAGATCACCATTGTTTTTTGTAGTTCAGTAGTATTCCATGGTATAAATATACCACATTTTATTAATCCACTCATGTATTGATGGGCCTTTTGGTTGTTTCCATGTCTTTATAATTGTAAATTGTGCTGCTATAAACATTCGAGTGCAGATGTCTTTATTATAGAATATCTTTTTTTCCTTTGGATAGATGCCTAC
>NW_012137747.1:6000287-6010774 GCF_000956105.1 Propithecus coquereli | reverse complement strand
TTGTCTATTCGCTCTAAGGACAGTTTCTTCGGTTGTGCAGTAGCTTTTTAATTTGATCAGGTCCCATTTGTTAATTTTTGTTGCTGCTGTGATTATTTTGGGAGTCTTCTTCATAAATTCTTTACCTAGGCCAATGCCTAAAAGAGTTTTCTCCATATTTTTTTCCAGAATTCTTAAGGTTTCATGCTTTAGGTTTAAGTCTGTTATCCAACATGAGTTGATTTTTGTGAGACGTTAAGAGGTGGGGATCTAGTTTCAATCTTCTGCATGTGGATATCCAGTTTTCCCAGCACCACTTATTGAATAAAGATTCTTTTCCCCAATGTATATTTTTGTTTGCTTTGTCAAAGATGAGATGACAATATGAGGATGGTTTCATTTCTGGGTTCTCAGTTCTGTTCCAAAGTCCTATATCTCTGTTCTTATGCCAGTACCATGCTGTTATGGTTATTAGAGCCTTATAGTAAATATTGATATTTGACACACTGATGCCTCCCAATTTGTTCTTTTTGCTTAAGATTGTTTTGACTATACGAGGTCTTTTCTGGTTCCAGACAAAGCATGGAATTATTTTTTCTAAATCTGTAAAGAATGATGGTGGAATATTAATAGGGATTGCATTAATTCTGTAGATCACTTTAGGTAGAATGGACATTTTAACAATATTGATTCTATGAATCCATGAGCGTGGTAGGGATTTCCATCTGTGTGCATCGTCTACAATTTCTTTTCTCAGTGTTTCATAATTCTCCCTATAAATGTCTCTCACATCCTTCGTTAAATATATTCCTAAATATTTAAATTTCTTTGATGCTATTGTGAAAGGTGTTGCTCTTTGATTTGATTTTTGGCTTGCCTGTTATTGGTGTATATGAATGCCACTGATTTGTGTGCATTAATTTTGTATCCTGAGACTTTACTTATTCAATTGTTAATTCCAGGAGTCTCTTGGCTGAATCCTTTGCATTTTCTAGGTATAATAGCATATCATCAGCAAAGAGTGAGAGTTTGACTTCTGTCCCCATTCAGACACCCTTAATTCCCTTCTCTTGTCTGATTGCTCTGGCAGTGACTTCCAGCTCTATGTTGAATAGAAGTGGAGATAGTGGGCATCCTTGTCTGGTTCCTGTTCTAAGTGGGAATGCTTTCAATTTTTCCCCAATCAATATGATATTGGCTGTGGGTTTGTCAAATATGGCCTTAATAATTTTAAGGAATGTCCCATCTATGCCTGTTTCATTGAGGGTTTTTATCATAAAAGTGTGCTGGATTTTATCAAATGCTTTTTCTGCACATATTGGGAGAATCATATGGTCTTTGTTCTTGCTTTTATTTATGTGGTGAATTACATGTATAGATTTGCGTATGTTGAACCAGCCTTGCATCCCTGGGATAAAGCCTACCTGGTCGTGGTGAATTATTTTTTTGATGTGCTGTTGAATTTGGTTTGCTAAAATTTTTTTGAGAATTTTCGTATCTATATTCATGAGGGATATTGGTCTGTAGATTTCTTTTTTTGCTACATCTTTTCTTGGCTTTGGTATCAAGGTGATATTGGCTTCATAGAATGAGTTGAGGAGGATACCAACCTTCTCAATGTTTTGGAATAATTTCTGCAATATAGGTATGAGTTCTTTGTATGTTCACTAAAATTTGGGTGTGAACCCATCTGGTCCAGGACTTTTTTTTTTTGGAAGATATTTTATTGCTGTTAAATTTCTGCACTTGATATTGGTCTGTTCAAGAGTTCTGTTTCCTCCTGATTGAGCTGAGGGACATTGTGTGTTCCCAAAAATTTGTCCATTTCCTCCACATTTTGTAGTTTTTTAGCATATAGATTATTATAGTATTCAAATATAATGTTTTCTATTTCCATGATGTCTGTAGTAACCTCTCCTTTTTCATTTCTGATTGAGTTTATTAAAGTCCTTTCCTTTCTAGTTCTTGTCAATCTATCAAAAGGGTTATCAATTCTGTTTATCTTGTTGAGAATCCAGCTTTTGGTTTCATTGATCTTCTGTATACTTTTTTGTTCTCAATTTCATTTAGTTCTGCTCTAATCTTAGTTATTTCCTTTCTTCTGCTAGGTTTAGAATTAATTTTCTCTTCCTTTTCCAGTTCCTTGAGATGGTTTATTAGTTTGTTGATTTGTGGGCTTTCTGTCTTTTGGATGTGAGCATTTAATGCTATTAGTTTTTCTGTCAGGAATGCTTTTGCTGTATCCCACAGGTTTTGCTAGCTTGTGTCCCCATTATCATTTAATTTAAATAATTTATTGATCTCCATCTGAATCTCTTCCTTCACCCAGCAGTCATTTAGCAATAGATTGTTTAATTTACATAACTTTGTGAAGCAGTGAGAGTTTCTTTTGGAATTGATCTCTAGTTTTATACCACTATGGTCTGAGAAGATATATGGTACAATTTCTATTTTTTTAAATTTGTTGAGATCTGATTTGTGGCCTAGGATGTGGTCAATTTTAAAGAAAGTTGCATGAACTGATGGAATACTGTATATTCAGCTTTATTTGAGTGAAATGTTCTGTAGATGTCTGTTAGACCTATTTGTTCTAGAGCTCTGCTTAAGTCCATTATTTCTTTGCTTATTTTTTGTTTGAAGGATCTGTCAATTTCAGACACCAGGGTGTTGAAATCCCCCACTACTATGGCATTTACTGTGTACCATGCTATTTAGTTGATACAATGTTTGCTTTACAGATCTGGGTGCTCCTGTGTTGGATCCATAGATATTAAGAATTGTTAAGTCTTCTCGTTGGAGTTTTCCTTTCACCATTATATAGTGACCATCTTTGTCTTTCTTTACTTTTGCTATTTTAAATTTTATGCTGTCTGAAATCAGAATCGCTACCCCCACATTCTTTTGGTTTCCATTTGCCTGAAAATTTTGTTTCCAACCCTTGACCTTGAGTGTGAAGGCATCTTTGTGGATTAGATGCATTTCCTGGAGACAGCAGATACTTGGCTTATAATGTTTTATCCATTCAGCCAGTCTATGTCTCTTCGAAGGACAATTCAAGCCATTCCCATTTATTCAGAGGATTGCTATTTGAGTTATTTCTGTTCATATTGTTGGGTAAGTTCTTATTGTTTTATTTCACCTCTCAATCCGTTGTGGGATCCACGTTCTGGGCTTTAACTCTTGAATGTTTTTAATTTGGTGTGTGTATATTGCACTGTTCAGTGTATAATGCAGGTCTGAGTACTTCCTGCAGAGCAAGGAATTTGAAAATTCCATCAGTGATTGCTTGTCTGGGACAGTCTTTATTTATCCCTCATAGATGAAGCTCAGTTTTGCCAGGTAAAGAATTCTAGGTTGGCCATTGTTCTGTTTAAGAAGATTGAGGATGGATCCCTAGTCCCTTCTGGCTTGTGTGGTTTCATTTGAGAAGTCTGCAGTTAGTCTAATAGGTTTTTCTTTGTAGGTTATCTGTTGTTTTCGTCTTACCATGTGAAGGGTTTCCTCTTTGACGTTTACTTTGACCAGTCTGATAATTATGTGACGTGGTGTTGGCCTCTTCACATTGAGTCTCCCAGGAGTTCTGTGTGCTTCTTGTGTCTGGATATATAGGTTTCTGGCCACGCCAAGCATATTTTCCTCCAGTATTCCAAGAAATAGATCTTCCAGCCCTTATGTGTATTCTTTTTCTCTCTCTAGGATGCCTATAATTCTTATATTTAGTTTCTTTATATAATCCCACATTTCTTGTATGTTCTGCTCTTGTCTCTTGCTTCTGTGTTCTTTCTCTTCATCGGATTTGGTTAGCACATGGGCATTATCTTCAAGCTCGAGATTCTCTCATCTGCATGATTCATTCTATTTTTTAGGCTTTTCACTGTGTTTTGAAGTTCATGGAATGCCTCCTTCATTTCCAAGATTTCTGTTTTTTGTTTTTTTGTTTTTTTTGGTAATATTTCAATTTCGTCAGAGAATTTTTCATTCATTTCCTGTATTGTTCTCATGGTTTATTTGTGTTGGGTTTCTGTTTTCTCTTTAATTTCATTGAGTTTCCTTAAAATCCATATTTGGAATTCTTCCTCTGCCAATTTATTCATTTCATTTAAATTAGTATCCGATTTTGAGGGCCTCATGATTTCTTTTTGGGGTGACTTTTCTCTCTGCTCTTTCATATTCCCTGTGTTCTTTTTCTGGTTCTTTCTCGTCAGGGTAATTCATTGAGAACTGGGAGTGCTAGGACTGGTTTGTCCCCTTAACTTCAAGCCCCCAAGGGACATTCCTTAACAGTGGTGGGAGGAAGCGCGTTGGTCTTGTATTGCCTTAGAGGTATTTTGGCAAGTTGGGTTACCTCTGACCTGTTGTCTTCACCTCTTGCCAGTGGAGATTAGTGAGTTTGGTCCCCCAGCTTAAGCTCCTCTGTGGTGAATCGCACCTGTGTGTATAGCTCCACTGCCCACTAGTAGCTTCAGATGGGGGGCATTGTGTTGAGCTGTGGGGTTACCCTCTCTGCTATTTGTTGAAGGTTGTGTGAAGGGGCCAGTTATCAAGGTAATCTGATGCCTCTGTCTTGGTTTCTGGTCCCCAGGTGAGGAATACTAATGCTCCAATCTTTAGGAAGGATCTTGCCACTCCCCAGGGTTACTTGGACCCTATTCCCCCTTAAAGTGTTGGTAGGAGCAAGGCAGATTGCAGCTGCTGCCTACGAACCTCAACGTGTGTGCTTCTATGGTTGCTTGATCTGCCACTAGGGGGAGCTGCTAATACGTTATTCAAGGTTCTTCCACCAAGCTTGGGAGGCTTCTCCTGAGAGGAAGGGTTACTTGGTGCACCTGCTGTGGCCTCTGGCCAGAATTTTCCTTCCCTGACCATGAACCCCACTGTTGGCAGCCACCTGGATGAGTAAATTAGGCCCCAGGGTTGTGATTCTACTAGATGACGTAAGCCTTTCTGACAAGCCGAATCACTGGGCTGTCAACTATTGATCTGCGCCAAGGCCCCACAGATTCAGGCCAGTAACACAGGGAGACTGGCTTTTCTTGCCTCTCTCTACCTCCAGAGGTGGAGCCAAACACTTTCACGGGAAAGTCACTGCCCTAGGGGGAGGGGTGATGCCCAAGTCCGCCCAGCACCCCAGCACCTGTGAATCCTGCAGGTGTTAGCCTCCCACTACTGGGCAAGTATTCAAAATTTGCCTGTCAAAACCGTCCCTGATAGTTGACAATGGGAGGTGGAAGGGCGGAGCCTGTCACAAGAGTTCCCTGGCCGGAGGAAGGGTGCTGCCCAAAACCGTAGCGAACCACAGAGTCTGGGTTGTGGACCCCAAACTGGTGGCCACCCACCCGCTAGCGCTGGGGGCGACTGTTCAGCAGTTGCTGGGTGCTGGATTGGGGAGCTGAGTCAATAGGACGCCCTGTTGTCTCTTGTGTGTCGCCCTCAGGCAATCTCGCACCTGTCTGGCAGGAGGTCTTACACTTTCTGACCTGCCCTGAGCCCGCCTAAGAGCCCACAGTGGTTTCCAGGGTAGAGTCCCCTTTTCAGTGTTTGCCTCCATTGTTTTGGTCCCCATGATCGCCAGAGGCAGGTGCCTGTCTCCTAACTCCCTCCAATGGTAGCTCAGACCCGTCCCTCCCCCGCCCAGTGCAGTCCCAGCACAGAGCTCAGGCAAGTTCAAGATGCTTCCCACTATTGTCTCCTCTCCACAGAGCCCAATGTCTCCTGCTACGATTTTGCACCGACTTCAGACAGGTCCCTGTCTGAGTGGGTGTGGAGGTCGGTGGGAACCAGGACCTTCTCCTGTGGGTCAGATTCCATTGCACTCACTGGCCAGGTGGGTGCAACAGTCCCACGCACGCTCTATTCTCTATTGTTTATCTCACACTCTCCAGACTTTGTGATCCTATCTCCCATTCACCTTTTTTTTTTTCCTGTGTTGTGTGTCCCACACTGTTTCCCTGCAGTTTCACAACCCTGTTTTTGTGCGGGAGCAATCCACTCGTGCATAGCAGACTGAATTTTTCACCTCCTTCTCTGAGAGCAGGGAGCAAGAAGGTCACCTTTACTCCACCATTTTTCCTCCCTCTCAAATCTATTTTTGATTGAATTGTATATGGCTGCCAATATTTGATAACTTTTGACTTACGAAAATGTCACATTTAATTTATTTGAAGTAAATTCACACATTTACATTTAGGGGAAATGCAAACCTTGATATCTCCCGTTATAATAAGAAACCCTAGTAATTGTGATTTAAAGTTTGTTTCTTTCCTTATGTTTCAAAATGTGTAATGTTATCATTGCAGTTGGAAATATATCATATGTCTTCCTTTGCTGTGAAAGTTTTCCAACTTTTAAATGGAACATTCTGTCATCTATAAGAAAGTCTCAGTCACCATTTTCTAATAATTTGCAGGCAGCTTGGCACAGAAAAAGAGACTTGATCTCGGGAATCAAGGAAAGGCAGGTTAAGATACTTGTGTGACCTTGATTCTCCTCAGTCTTGACCTCTCTGAATTTCATTATCTCCATTCTTTGTTAAGAGGACACTAGAACCTTTCTCTCGGATTCAAGTGAGTAACAGATCTACAATGCTTAAACCTGTGCCCAGGACAGTGTAGGCACTCCTTCCCACTGACTAATTTGTAAGTAGTGAATACATCCTTGATGTAGACCATGCCCTCTCATCACAATTTATTTTTTATTCATTTTTTGCTAAAGTAGAAATACTCTGGATATGACTTTGTAGATTGCATTCATTACAATAAAACCCATCTTATATTCTCTAAACTAGCACTTCTTGTTTTGTTTTTGTTTAATTTCTTTTCTGCTAAGAGCAATGAATACAGAACAAAGAAAGACAAAAGTAGCAGCATTGCAATTAACAAAATAAGCCTCACATTGTATATGCAGACCCTGAGATCAGTGGAGGTTAGCCACACAGGTTTCAGAATTCTGAGAGTGTGAATCTGGAATCTTTCATGCCAAGGTTTCTTGGGGACTCTTAGTGTTTCCCTATCTAGAGCCACAATCTATGCAGATTATTTTATAATGAAATATTCCAGCCATTTTATTATCCCTACTATAACTCATAGCTAATAATATTTAGTGATCATCATATGCTAATTGGTATATTAATGTCAGGTTTTAATCTGAAATGTTGGTTCTAGGTGCACTTATGGCTGAAGAATGAGCAGACACACAAACACCAAAGTAAAGCAAGCATGAAAATGAGGGTTATTGAAAAGAGAAAGGTAGCATTATAGGGCAAGAACAAGATACCGGTTTAGAGAGCATGATGTATGTGCCACAGATGATGACCAGGCCCATCGTTGCAGCAAAGGGAAAGCAAACGGAAGGGTTCAAAAAAAGGGTCTTGATTATGGTCTGCACCTTGTTTTATAGTGCCCGAATAGGGACCTCCCTCGTGGTTCAAAGGTCACCACGGAACCACTTTGGTTGGACAGTTGGGAGGAACATGACCTGAGTCTTATCTGCACATGCAGGTTGTTATAGGTCAATTTTCAGACTCTATGGTACCTATGCTGCTTGGTCCATGGGCTAGAGAGGCCTCTGCATTCTTTTGCAGCTGGCATGCTAAGTTGATTGGCAGATTCATAGAGTATTCCCTCTTCCCTCAGATATGGAGAGGATTAGGGTGGAGCAGGACCAAGACGGGGGGCCACAACACCCACTTTCATCCACAGGAGATCCAAAATCCCTCGATATCTACCTAATATTAAGGCATTATCCCATTTAATCATCATAAGAGCCTTACGAGTTAATTACATCATTATCATTTTAAAGATGCAGAAACCGAAGCTTAGAGAGTTTAAAAATATGATAGTGTCAGAATTTTAACCCAGGATTTTCTGACATCATAGCAAGTAAGCACTTAGTCGTTGTACTGTACTCACACTCTTACCACAATTGAATTTTGGGATCATGTATGGAAGCAGGATATTTCTCATTCAGAGAAGCTGTCAAATTTATCAGAAGAAATCAGTTTTCTAGATTTTTGTTTATTATTTTAGAACTAGTTCTAAAAAGTAAATGTATGCAGGATCTTTATTTTCATATTTCCAAGGAAAATAATGAATTTGAATATGGTTTAGAAAGGAAGGTGTAACACAGTCTAGCTGTTAAAAAAATTCTTAAAAAATCTGTTAAATTTATAAAGATATAAACTAAGCTCAGCATCAAAGAAAATTATCCTATGTTTCTATTCTGTTCCCTAAGATAGATTTTTAAATAAAAGCTGCTATTGAAGCAACTCTCCATAACAGCTAAACCACTTCGCAACTCTTCATATCACTAAATCTCTGGAGCCTATAGTTTTTTAAAAAATCAATCTATGCTACTTATTTTTATTAATGATCATACTGTTAAGTAGATAGCAAGGGATTCCGGGTCTCCTAGGGATGAAAGTGAGTGTTGTGGCCCCCGTCTTGATCTTGCCCCACCCTAATCCTCTCCATATCTGAGGGAGGAGGGAATACTCTATGAATCTGACAATCAACTTAGCACGCCAGCTGCAAAAGAATGCAGAGGACTCTCTAGTCCATGGGCCAAGCAGCATATGTACCATAGAGTCCGAAATTGACCTATAACAACCTGCATGTGCAGTTAAGACTCAGGTCATGTGCTTCCCAACTGTCCAACCAAAGTGGGTTCCTTGGTGACCTCTGAACCATGAGGGAGGTCCCTATTTGGGCACTGTAAAACAAGATGCAGACCATAACCAAGTCCCATTTTTTTGTGTCCTTCCCTTTGCTCTCTCTTTACTGTGACGATGGGCCTGATCGTCATCTGTGACATATGTATCATGCTCTCTAAACCTATATCTTGCTCTTGCCGTATAATCCTAACTTTCTTTCCTCAATAAACCTTATTTTCGTGCTTGCCTTACTTTGGTGAGTGTGGTCATTCTTTGGCCATGAGCACGCCAAGAACCAATATTTCAGACTAAAACCTGACAATGCCAGGATAGTTTTTAGAATTTAGCTTATAGAGACTACTTAATACACATATTTTTTGATTATCCTATGCATTAACTTGAATGTACAACTATGCTCCCCTGGCTTTTCTGAGAAACCAGGATAAAAGGGATATTGGGTTGTTGCCAACTCTTGATATGGTAGTAAATACAGAAGCTTCTTTCCTTAAAATAACTCTAGATTTTTTTCCAAGGGATTCTTCTTGGAAAAGTTTTAGACCAATGTCCTTGTCCTCCTCTATGCCTATGAGTCAATTTTGAGAAAGAAGATAATCTGCCACTGTTGCAAATATAAAGAAGTCAATACAGTATGAAGAGGCAGAGCCGTGTGATCCAGCCAGGCCCTGTCATTTGTTACCTGTGCTTCCTCAGTTTTGTCCTCTGTAAAGTGATGATAATAACATCTACATTATAGGACTGTTGTGGGGAAAAATAGGTAAGAAAGGTAGAAACACTTGTTGAATAGATAATACATGCCAAGTATTATACTTGTACTGCGGTAACTCATTTTTATAAATAGAAAAGCCAAAGATAAGAGATTTGCTTATGGTTAGATGGCTATGGAAGAGCAGAAGTAGGATTTAATCCCAGATCTTTGAGATTCTAAAGACCATGTTCCTCATCACTGTGCAGAGTAATGTATAGCACAGAGGGGGCTTACATGCTACAGTTACAGTTTAACATTGACAACAGAGGCTGCTTTACTCATGGAAGAAAAATGATAACAATATCCTTGTTGACAGAGAAGAGCCAGAAGTCTCTATCAGCGTTTGAGCTAATTACAAAGACCATTGGATTACTTGGCTGAGAGATTATGGCTCAGGGAAAAAAAAAATTAAACACATAATTTTAGGACATTAGCTATCTAAATCTCTGTGTAACTTATTTACAGTAATCACTTTAAATTTTAATTTAATTTGCTTGTTAAGATTTAATATAACAATAAGATCTTCTCTGGCAGAGTGCCTATTATTTAAAAACAATGGAAAAGAGTTTATTCATATTATTAAGTGGCTCATACCAGGAACACTTTAGGCATTTTATCCCTGTACATATCTGTTACCATAAGAGGCTCATACCTTCTTCCTTCCGTCCCTCATCTTCATTTGGCTCTGAGCAACCTGTGTTCCAACTGAACTCCCATACTCCCTGAATTCAGGAATGCCCTCCTATACCTTCTAGAACTCATGAACTATCATCTGCTAAGAAATCCCCTAAGAATTTAGGTTCTTCTCTGTTTCTCCTGCAGCATCCTTATGGTACAGGCTTTTTGATATTTATTTGTTTTTGTACCCAGTTATTGTGCTTGTCTGTTTCCCTATATCCCTCAAACCTCTGGGTTGGCAGTGGTTTGATACTCCTCTCTGATACTTCAAACTCATTCTCCATTTCTCCTCTCTCAAAAATGAAGCTATACAGCTTCAAATTACATGTCATCCACTATACATTCACTAAATATCCACTTTAGGATCACTTCCCTCCTTTAGAGTTCCCAGCTCACCGTTACTCTCTCCAACACTAG
>NW_012137747.1:5997041-5999837 GCF_000956105.1 Propithecus coquereli | reverse complement strand
AGTAATCTTTTGACTTTCATCAGCATCTGCCTATCATACTGTTGATTTTTATTATCCCTCACACATACGATGTCTTTGCTTCACTCTCTAACAGCAAAAGCTCCAGGGTCCATGATTTAAATCACTCTTTTCCACTTACTCTCATTTCATGTCACTATCTAGCAAAATTCTCCGTTCTTGTTAATTCCATGTTCCTTCTACTTCATGAATGAACCTGCCCAACAGAACATGGCTGAATAAAATCACAGTGGGTCTAATTTAAAATTCATGACCACTAACCTAAACTCTATAAGATCAGGAATTTCTTTTGTTTACTGTTATATCACAAGTACCTAGAAGAGCATTTAGAATAAAGAAGAAGCACAATAAATACTTGTTGAATAAATGCATAGTATGGAAATGTCCATTACTGTAGCCCAGCAAGCCTGTTTTCATTGCCTCTTTTCCTAGTCTAGTGTTTATTACCTTATTTCTTTCTCTCAAAACATCAAATAACATTTCTCCATCCTAAGCTAATGATTTGCATAATTTCCCTGAAAAAAAAAATAGGACGGGTATTTGTATACACAAGGAGTGCAATGCGCACCACCTGAAGGATGGACATATTTAAAACACGGACTTGGGGGGGGGACCAAGGGCAACATACGTAACCTAAACATCTGTACCCCCATAATATGCTGAAATAAAAGAAAAAGAAAAAAAAAATAGGACAACTGTAGGAGAACATAAGCTCCCACTAGTTCTACCTGCCTGAATGCATCTGAGCCCATATACTCAACCTTTCTTCTTGTGACTAGGGAGGAGTCTAACTCCTTAACTTATGCACTAGATTCCATTCCTTTCCCAGCTATGTCACCATCTTTCTCTAGAGCACCTGTTTTTTTTTACTCACTACTGAATCAAACCATCCAGCAATATCACATGTAATTTCTTTAAAAAAAAACTCCCTTGACCATCATATTGCATCTAAAGACCAACCACATTGTTCTGCAGTTTTAGATCACACTGTCTTGAAAGAGAGTTTTAGTCTCAAATCCTCTTCTCCCATTCTCTCTTGAATATTGTCCAAACAGAATTTTATCTCTAGTACTTTACTGCAACTACTGTTAGGGAGGTACTCACTAACCTCCATTTGCTAAAGGTTTGGTCAGTTCTCAGAACTTTCCTTACTTGATCATCAGCAGAATTTGACACAGTTGATCACAGTCTCCTCCTGAAAACACTTTCGTGACTTGACTTCTAGGTCACTATATTCTCTCTGTCTCTCTCTCTTTTTTTCCCCTCCTGTCACTTGTTGTCTTCACAATCTTACTGCTAATTCCTTTTCCTCTTTCAGACATACAAACTTCAGAACTCAGTCTACATCATTACTCTGGTGATTTCATGTCAACGTGTTGCATATATATAATCTATATGGTGACAGCTTTTAGAATTATGTCTTCAGCCTAAACATCCCTCCTTATAGCCAGCTGCCTGGTCAATGTTTCTACATCAGCAAAGAAGAATCATCTCAAACTTCATCGGTTCTAAATCAAACTCCTGATCTTCCCCCTGACCAAGCCTGTTCCAACTAAAATATTCCCCATTTCAATAAATGGAATCTTCATATTTTCAGGTTCTTGGTCTTAAATCCTTGCTTAATTCTTTATTCATTTTCTATACCTAATCCAATAAAATCTCCCAGCAAATCCTGTTGATGCTATAATACATTCTGACAACTTCTCTTCATCCCCACTGATATCATTTCTGTGAACTATTTGTTATTTTTGCCATAACATTAGCCTTCTAACTTGTTTTCCTATGCCATCCCTCACTCCACATTAGCCAGTGATTATTATTACTATGAGCCAACTCTGTGTTTGAAACCCTACACACAGAGTTTAAACCAAAGTCTTTACAATAGCTTACATATCCCCCATTATCAGACTTCCTTTACAACTTGACCTAATTTTGCTGCTCAAATAATCTCAGTTGGCATTTCCAACTAGCTTCCTTGCTCTTATAAAAGACTCCAGGCACATCATTATTTGCTCTTTCTGGTCCTTCTGCTAGAATATTCTTTCCACAAATATGTACCTGGCTTGTCCTCTCAGCTTCTTCAGGTTTTTGATCAAATATCGCCCTTAAGGAGACCTTCCTTAACCACGCTATATACTGTTGTAATCCCACACCCACCCAGCACTCTCTTTCCCCTTTGATGTTTGATTTTTTTTCTCCAAAGCATTAGTCATCACCTGACTTGTCATATGTATTTCTTTAAAACAAAAAAAAAACACAACAAAATTCATTTACTTTTCCTATCTCCCGCTGTAATAAGAAGATAAGCCTTATTATTACAGGAATTATTTTTCTGTTTTGTCTATTTTCACTGCTTTCTCCCTAGCAACTAGAAGGGTATGTGGCATATCAAAAGTGTTCAATCTGTTCGGTGAAATAGTGAACCAATAGATTAATTTTATCTACATTATTTATTATGGGAAAACATGAAACCTGAGAGTTTGAAAGTCCACTCCTATTATAAGAAAAAATAGAGATGTTTTAGACTACTATAATATTTCCCAAGTGTGAAATGCTGGGTATTCAGTTGATAGACTGTGAATAATAATTAACATATAAAAAAAGGGATCCTGGTCGGGCGTGGTGGCTCACGCCTGTAATCCTAGCACTCTGGGAGGCCGAGGCGGGTGGATTGTTTGAGCTCGGAGTTCGAAACCAGCCTGAGCAAGAGCGAGACCCCGTCTCTACTAAAAATAGAAAGAAATTAATTGGACAACTAAAAATACATAGAAAAAAGTA
>NW_012137747.1:5983156-5996496 GCF_000956105.1 Propithecus coquereli | reverse complement strand
AATATACACACAAATAGTTATCTAAGCTCACAAGTAACCAAAGAAGTTTAGAGGATTCTTCCCATCATATTGACAATGATTAAAAATATAGACAATGCTCAATTTGTATACAGGGATCAAACTGTGAAAAAGCCCTGACAAGACTAAGTTTAACATATCCAGGGCATGAAAGCAGGCCAGGGCTTCCGGAAGGCACTAAATCAAAGAGACAACTCATTTAGGCCATTGTAGACTATGAGATAGCGTACGTATTTATTTAGTAGGGAAATGGGAATATTCTTAAGGTTGTAAGCAAATGACAGACTTTGTTTAAACCTTTCAAAGATCACCATGGCTGCTGTGTGAAGATTTATAGAGTAGTATGGATTAATCTGGAGAATTGTTGATGAGTTTATATCTATGTCTTTCTCTATATCTGTATATCTATATCCCATTATGTAAGACTTCCTCAGTTTCGAGCCACTATACCAAGTCCCTAGAGGTACGAGGCAAGAAATATGAATGTGAGAACTGGGCAATGTTCAAGAAACATAAAGCAGCCCTCTCAGTCTATCTTTTTTTTTTTTCACTTTTGATAAAGATATGGTTATAGAAATCATTATGGGTTGAATTGCATCCCCCCCAAAATATAGGGTGAAGTCCTAAGTACCCTGGTACCTCAGAATGTAACAAAGGTTTCATATTTCTAAACTCCAGAACTGTGAGATAATAAATTTTGCTTTCGTTAAATCAGTCAGTGTGGTACTTTGTTTCAGCAATCCTAGAAAACTAATACAGATTTTGATACTGAAAAATGGTGTGCTTCGATAACAAATATCAGAAAGCGGGAAGTGGCTTTGGAATTTGGTCATGGTTAGAGACTGGAATGATTTTGAGATGAATGATAGAAAAAGCCTAAATTGCATTGAAGAATCTGTTAGTGCAACTAGGAATGTTAAAGGTAATGCTGATGAGGAATGAGATAGAAATGAAGACCACGTTATTGAAAACTGGAGGAAAAATGTTTCTTGCTAAAAGTGGCAGAGAACTTTGTAAGCAATTAACCTGAATATTTAGCTGAGAAGATTTCCAAAGTGTTGAAGGTACAGCCTTCTTTCTCCTCACTGCTTATAGTGAAATGAAAGAAGAGATAAATCGAAGAAGGAACTGCTAAACAAAAATAAACTAGCACTTTCTGGAAAATTCTGTCTATCCAAATAGTGTACTTTGTAAACAGTGCCAAGAGTGTGGCTGGACAACCCATTTGCTAAAGAGAGTAAATGTGTGACTTAACAGATCTAATCAACCACTCAGCAGAAGCCAGGAATAGCGATGTGGTTATCCACGAAACATCTGTGAAGGACGGTCTTACCTGATGTCTTGGTAACCAGTGAATCGCACAGGAGACTGACTAAGATTTTGAGAATTTTATATCAGCAGAAAGACTACTAGCTTGAACTGAAAGGAACAGCGATGGGATAAAATGAAAAAAGAATGACTCCAAGGCAGAGCTACTGATGCAAAGGCCTGGGCTGCCAAGACCTCCCAGGTTCCAGAGGGTGAGGCTGATGCCTAAGGCTGAGCGTTCAGAACCCCCCATGCATGTCCAGAGAAAAGATTGGTCAGCTACAAATGATTATCCTAAAGCCTTAAAACCTACTGTGGAATTTGCTCTTCTGTGTTGCCTACTTGCTTTAGACCAGTGACCCTTCTTTTTTCCTTCAAGTTTGTTCCTTTTGTAATGGAAATGTCTGTCTGTGCCAATAACTTGTTTTCTGGTTTTATAGGTCTACAGATGGGGAAGGGGATTTTCTCCCATGACAGAGCATCAGCTGAATCTCATCCATACCTGATTTAGATGATATTCACATGAGAATTAGAGTCAATGCTGGAACAAGTTAAGAATTTGGGGAAGTTGGGATGAAGTAGACATATCTTGCATGTAGACAGGAAGTGAATTGGGCGAGTGGTGGGCTAGTGAGTGAACTCTTATGGATTGAATTGGGTGCCTCCTCCCCCCCCCACAAAAAAAAGATATATCAAAAAAGTCTTAACTTCAAGTACTTCAAAATGTGAACTTGTTTGGAAATAGGATCATTGCTGATGTAATTAGTTAGGATAAGGTCATACTGGAGTAGGGTGGGCCCCTCATCCAATATTATTAGTGTCTTTGTAAGAAGATAGCCACGTGAAGACAGTCACACAGAGAGAGCACCATGTGTGATGACAAAGACAGAGAGATTAGAGGTGTGCAGCTGCAACCCAAAGAATGCCAATAATTGCCAGCCACCCACAAGAAGTTAGAAAAGACAAGGAAAGATTCCTCTATAGATTTCAGAGGAAGCGTGGGCCTTCCAAAACCTTGATTTCAGATTTCTGGCACCCAGAACTGTAACATAATACATTTCTGTTTAAGCTATCCACTTTGTATTACTTTGTTACAGCAGGCCTAGGAAACTGTTACAGAAATGTATACTCTTCTGTTAAAAAAAATAGTATGAGAAAGATGATGTATAAACAACTGACATGCAGTCTTAGTTGCAGGAACCAATAGGAGTATGTGATTTTTGCCTTTTAAGTATACTAAATAAAACCTTCCTCTATCATTTAAATCTTCATCCAGTGCAATCAAATGTCATCGGAAAGAACAATATCTGATTCACCTTACCTGAAATTTTGCTACCTGGCTTTGTTATTCCAGATTAATGTAATTCTTATCCTTTTGATTATTAAAAGGATCTGCCATCATAACTATTTTATTATCCTGTTCTGCTGGTGGAAGAGTAACAATGCATTAATGACCAAGGAAACTATACAGTATTTAATTCTTCTCTTCCACTTTAAGTAAAGCTCAACAATTTTATTTATGAGCAATACTGCCAAAATCAGCACTTAAACTATTGGATGTACACATTAGATTTCAGTAATTTTGGAATAATTTCTCTGTTTTCCTAACTGTATTCCAATATTTCACTTAATTTTCAGAATTGTCTATGTTATAGCTTCAGCAATAAACACTGAAAATCCCATCTAGATGGTCATGGCCATTTGGTTTTAACTGGCTTCCTATCAAACATTGCCTGCTGTCCATTGTACCCTCATTCACAACCATCATGGCTGGTAATTTCCTATTAAGAATTACTCACTGCATCTTCTTTGGCTAGAGGAAAACTTTTGTTTTTGAAAAAATACAATGTGATTGGCAATGTGATTTTCTGAAAAGAGAAAAAGTATATATAGACTAAATTTGTAGCACTACAAGCAATTAATATTCAAACTGGCTGTATAAACGAAAGGATAAATATTAATCCAACTTATTTATTTTCAATTGTTAAGGGAAA
Source organism: Propithecus coquereli (assembly GCF_000956105.1). Classification (NCBI taxonomy): domain Eukaryota; kingdom Metazoa; phylum Chordata; class Mammalia; order Primates; family Indriidae; genus Propithecus; species Propithecus coquereli. Next base: position 5,993,176 of record NW_012137747.1, on the reverse strand, counting down.
ACCTTTTTACAACTGAAGCATTTTATTTGTTTTGGTTTCAAATTCATTATTCTCATAAATTTGCTTTTATTCATGTGAATATTGATTTGAGTTTTGTTTTTGTAAAAAGAGAGCAAGTGCACTTAAGTAAGAAAATCAAAGAATTTACAGCCCCTAGAAAAGTAAAGAAAATAAATGAAAAGAATATAAAACCAATTCCCAGTGCAAAATCCATTTATGCTATGGTTGAAAAATACTTTGTAAATGAAAACATACTATTTATAATGCCTATAAAAAGAGAACAACATTTGTAGAAACTATTTATTTGCCATGTCTTAATCCTTACTGGGGGAGGAAGGTTTATGGATTTTTCTCAGAAGATGCCAGCTCCTCTCTGTCTGGCCTGCTATAAACTGTTGGTAATTAACAGGCTGTCAACTGCTTCTCTAAAACTTCCATGCTTCTAGTTCCCATGAGTGCCACCTAATATAACCCCCACGTTTCAAATGCCCACATCCGCACTGTAAAAAGAGCCGTATTTACTTGCTTACATGCTGGTCTGATAATTAGCATCTATAAAATTATTTTGGGTATATATTAATAATTCTAAAATTATTTTGGGTATATAATTATTTTGGGTATATAAATTCTCCTTTGCTTATGATTGCAAAAACATATTCATGGAAATAACATACTCCTAAAAACCATGCTTATGTATACAATGGGTTCATGAATATACTTATCTTTACAATTGTAGGAATAAAGGAAGCATCTTTCTCAGAATTCTATATTATTTATTTTCTTTCCTTGTTGATTCTTCCCAGCCCACCCCAGGCCACAGCTATGCCCTGGAGAACAACAGCTGTAACCTGAAGTGTCTCCAGGCCCTGACTACTGTCATCTACCAGTGCCTGTCACAGGGGAATCCTAGGGGGTCATTTGTACCTGCATAGCTTCTCAAACATAAAGAGCTTACAATTGAAAGTATTTTATACTATGAAAGCACATAAATATTTTGCTCCATACAGTTAGAGTTTATTCTTTAGGGGTTCAAACTATAAATGTGGAGAAACAAGAAACAGAGGAGCCGGGCTATAGATGTAACCGCTGTCTTGTTGTATTACTGATGTTGTGTTTCAAATGTTACTTGTTCGATGGGCTGTAGGAACATCTGTCTGGGCAAGTTCACAAGGCAATTATGGATATAGATTACAAGCTAAATAAAAAATACCAATTAATATCCTATCCTGAGTTAATCTGTGACCCTTTCTCCACTTTCATTGCATTTTATGGGGATGAACTACAATGTAAAGTGAGCAGCCCATGATATAAAGAGATCCATATTTTTATAAAACAAATAATTAAGTAATGGGATATGATTCAAAATGTGAATACAATGACATAATTATACCCCCAGGGCATTTGCAAGGCTTGATATGAACTAAAATGCTTCTAAACTCTAGAAGGATGATTAATATATTTAATATGGAAAATTTATCCCTCGTATTTGCCTCATTTTAAATATAAGTACAATTACATTATTAGAAATAAATATTATATCCAGAGATAAAGGAGATAGGCAGTCTAAAGGCTGCAAGGGTGACACAAAAATTCGAGATGGATTTTACTAAGATTATTAAATATGGATTTAACTGATTTGGTGTTAGAGGATACACCTTCCCATTAAATTGAATTGTGATTCACATATATAATCCTGCAGAAATTGTTGAGTTAATAGCCTAGAGAATTTCACCCCGAAGAAATACTCACCCCCATTCCTCACTGTAATGTTATGCTACTACACACAATTTCCTTAGGTCTTAGGGTCTACTTGCTGAGAAAAGAGTAAATCTCCTCTAGTTCCCTTATTGCAAATCTTTCCATCTTATCTGGAGTATTTCTCATGGCTCTTGGCTGTGAAGCACTCTTGAGGGAGGGGTAGAATACTATACAACCAAACATATTTTCCTGAAAGAAAAGTCCCTGAAGTTTTGTGAGCAATTTTCCTACTTGTTTGTGCAAATTTATCTTTTATTATTACTCCATAGTATAAATTCACAAAGAAATGAAATAAAGTGATTTAGTTCTTTTAGCACATTTAGTGTATGTCTATCTATAAGCATTCCTATACTTCTATTTTTCTATATAACTCTGTATACATTAAATAATAATTGTGATTAATGAATGTACCCTAAAATGGATTATATCCATGGAATTTGGGAACCTAGGATTAGAGAAGTGATTAAATGGCCTTGTAATTGAAAAGGTAGGTTATTACTAAACTGCAATTTCTAAAGTTGTTTCAAAATAGATACATTTAACAATCCATATGACTGTCGCTTGCAGAATAGACAACTCTAGAATTCTTTTGAAATTTTTCAATGGCCCATCTGCTAATCAGTCCTTGTGATACCAGTATGATTCATCAAGGCTGATTTAGAGGTGGCATATAGGTAAGAAGAGAAAAAAAAATTCTTATAACAGAGATGCAAATTAGGATCAGATTTAGTTATAAACAAATATACACAGAAACAAAAATTTAGTTCTATGAACTGACAAAATTAATATCGCTACACAAAATTGTCAGATTCTTTTTGTATAGTTTAGTAGCTCCAACTGTTAAAAGTGGGAGTGATACGGCACAAAGTAGGTGACTAATTTTTTTAGATCAGATGTGGTCCCACATCTGTGTTCAGGCACTTACATTAGTACCTTCGTGGACTCTTTCCAGAATACATGTACTAGCTCTGAGCAGGCGCAGTACTCCGTGAGGTAGAAGGACACATGCGCAGCAAGTTCTAGACCTCAGTGGTATTCTGAAGGGCTTGCCATGTTCTTATTTCTAGTTTATACAGTTGTCACAGAACCTGTGGAATCTCCCCATGCAAATGTCTATTTCACCAATGAAAAGCACCTGCTAATAATAATTCTATAGAAGAAAAAAAAGATCTCTGGTAGAGATTTCAATAATGAAAATTAGACTATTTAAGTATCTACCTTCGGATTGTTGATTTCTGATCTGCATAATTCAAATTTTAACTCTACTTTTATCAGGCTATGTATTTACAAGAGTTTGGTTTTAAAGCATTTTTCATCCCCCCACCCAAAATTAACTTCATTGACTTTTGAGGGGAGGGCAAAGGACAAAAGAAAATAAAAAGGAATGTGAATGTTGAATATACTATATGGCAACTGATAGAGTAGCCAAATAGGTAAACAGTTCTCATATAGTTCTGGAAAAGAATATAGCTTAAAGTATAAGCCAAGGGTTTCATCCAAGATCAATGAGTACAAGCTACAGTGAGACAGATTGCAGGACCCTCTGAGGAGAAACAAGTGTGCTGGTAAAGTGGTCTAAGAATGGGAAGCATTGCCAGAGGTTATAACCATTCTAGGGGAACTGGGGGTAAACACTTGCCAAGAACACTGCTGAAGGAAATCTGGAATGAAGGGAAAAGTTGAAGGAGATGATATTTCAAGTTACTTGCAATATTATATTTCTATGACAATACTATCTCTTAAGTTTTCTTATTTCTTGATAATACAACAGAAAAAGAAAATACTGATTAAATTGACCCAAACTTAGACTAAACTTGAGTGTGAGCTGTATTTTGGTTTATACAGGTGCTCTAAAATTGACTTGCAGATGTAAGACTCATCTATGTACAGAAACATGGCTGTTGTAGTCTCACAACAAGGCAATTTACACTGTGGGAAAAGCTGAAGTGCTCTTCTTATACATATACTTAAAGAGTAGTAGGAGTTATCTAGGCAAAGGGAAGAGACAGAGGGCTGAGAGTGTGGGAAGAGAAAAGGATTAAGGGAATCCTGAACAAAGCAAGCAGCTTGGGCAAACAAATGAGGTAATAAACAGCACAAATGGAGGCGGCATGGCAACAAGAAGAATGGTATTGTTGGAATTAAAATATCTGAAAATATCAAGGATAAGTGAGGGTGTGACTCATGGGGAAGTCATACAGACTTTTGCACTGCAAGGGAATAATATAAACACACTTTTCAGGATAATACTTATCTGATATTCAAATGTTTAAGTGTAAATACACGCACCCACTTTTTAAAATACTTAACTTCATCATGCTAAGTAAGCTAAATAAGTGCATACTGGAAGGTTCCAACTTCCCTTCAGAGAAACAGCCACAGCTTGTCTGCAATTTGTGTTTTACTCAGGCATGTCCCAAAATCTTGGCTCGATAAATCTCTATTGATTGAGATTTTTGCCTCAGTCATTTATTTGAGTCAACAAGTGGTGACTACAAAGGGACCTGTGAGAAGAATTTGGCCTTCTTAACCTGTGGCAACTTTCCAATCGGTGCTTTTGGTGCCAGCTAGAACTCCTTACTGCTCTGACCAATTGGGCAATTTGCTGAGGTTTGGTCTGCTCTCTCTAGAGATCCCTGATCTCCCGGTTTTTTGGTTGAGATCTGAGGCTTATTCTGCCATGGAACTCTTAAGGGGAGTTTTGCTCACTTCTTTAGAAGTTTTCTAAAAGCAGCTGGAAGGAGAGAGGTCCTAGCTGCAGCATGCTTTTGGGGCACCCCTTCCCCCGTGGGAAAGTGCACTCTCAGCTCAGGTTGGGATCCTCGGCAGGGAACCTCCTGGCCAGCAGCAAAGTCATGGGCAAGCTCTGCTGGCTTGGGCTCCTGCCTGCCGGTAGACACCAAGGGAGAAACTGTGGAGCAGAGTAAGGGGTAGAGGAATGAGGCTCACTGCAAACTGCCAGTTTGTAAATCTCAGATGGACCTGCCTCCACAAGCATATTTTCTGGATGGATGGGGCCATGTCAGCCCCATCCTAGAAACTAGGAGCAGACCTTTGACCCCTGACAAAATAGCTACCTTGCCAGCTTTTGTGGAGCTTGAGGATAAACTCATCTAACCCAGGCCTACCCAGCCACATTCCCTCACCTCCCTGTGTTGTGTCAGAGAATAAGGACTCACCTGAAGTTCCAGGGTGCCACCCACCACCTGGGACATTTGGGTGCTTCTCCTGAGGGACTAAAGCTGGTCAAAGGATCCAAAAACAACATTGCAGCTTGTTTCTACCACAAGTGGCTCCTACTGACAGGGAGTTCAATTTGCAAACATTTATTGACTCAATTTTACAGGCTGTGTGGGGTCCAAGTAGTGGCCACATGAGGGATCACCTACCCTTCCCCACAGAAAAACTGCACTACTGGAAAAAAGTGGAAAGAACCCAGCCTAGTCCTTAGCATAGAAGAGTTTAGTACTCAGAACTGCATTATACACAGATCAGCACAATAGATGCTAACCAGCATAAAATCATCTAAAAGCTAAAGGTCAAAGGCCAGAAACCACAATGGCTCAAGAGATAAAGCAACAAAGCTCTACTCAACAGGATGACAGAAATCCATCGCACTTATCAACTTTTTCAATAAATGTGAATGGCTCAAACTCCCACTGAAGGAACACAGGCTTGGCTGAATGGATAAAAAAATACAAGCCAAGTATCTGCTGTCTCCAGGAAACACAACTAACCTACAAGGACACACTCTGACTCAAGGTGAAGGAATGGAAAGTAATATTCCACGGAAATAGAAACCAAAAGAAAGCTGGTATAGCCATTCTCATATGAGATAACACGGACTTCAAATCATCAAAAGTAAAGAAAGACAAAGATGGTCATTATATAATGGCAAAGGGGACAATTCAACGTTCTATGAAGTCAATGTTATCTTGATACCAAAGGCAGGGAAGAACACAACAAAAAAAGAAAACTACAGACCAACATCCCCTATGAATATAGATGCAAAAATTCTCAATAAAATCTTAGCAAACTAAATTCAGCTGCACATCAAATAAATAATCTACCATGATCAAATGGGCTTCATCCCAGAGATGCAAGGATGGTTCAGCAAACACGAATCAATAAATGTGATTCACCACATAAATAGAAGCAAAAAGAAAGACCATATGATCCTCTCAATAGATGCAGAAAAAGCATTTGACAAAATTTAACACCTTTTATGATAAGAACTCTTAACAAAATAGGCATAGACAGAACATGACTCAATATTATTAAAACCAGACATAACAAGCACACAGCCAACATTATAGTGAACATGGAAAACTTGAAAGCATTCCTGCTTAGAACTGGAACCAGACAAGGTTGACCACTGTCGCCACTTCCGTTCAACATAGTGTTGGAAGTACTAGACAGAGCAATCAGGCAAGAGAAAGAAATAAAAGGTATCCAAATGGGGAAAAGGAAGTAAAACTATCACTCCTTGTTGACAATATGATCTTATGTATAGAAAACTTCAAAGATTCTGCCAAGAGACTCCTGAAATTGATAAATAAATTCATCAAAGTCTCAGGCTACAAAAGCAATCTGCGCAAATCCATAGCATTCCTATACATCAACAATCAAGCTGAGAGTCAAATCAAAGACTCAAAACATTTCACAATACCAAACAAGAAAATAAAATACCTAGAAACATTTCAGCAAGGAGGTGAAAGAACTGTACAGAAAGAACTATGAAATACTGAGGAAGGAAATGGCAGAGGATATAAACAAATGGAAAAACATATCATGCTCATAAATTGACAGTATCAACGTTGTTAAAAAGTCTATGCTACCCAAAGTGATTTACAGATTCAATGCAATCCCCATTAAAGTACCAATGCCATTTTTTGCAGATCTAGAAAAAATAATTTTTCACTTCGTATGAACAGAGAAAAGACTCTGAATAGCCAAAGCAACCTTAAGCAATAAGAACAATTCGAAGGCATCACTTTATCAGACTTCAAGCTATACTACAAGGCTGTAGAACCCAAAATAGCATGGTACTGGCACAAGAACAGAGCCATAGACCAATGTGTCAGAATGGAGAACGCTGATATAAAACCATCCTCACATTGCCAACTAATCTTTGACAAAGAAGACAACAAAACATACACTGGGGAAAAGAATTCCTATTCATTAATGGTGCTGGGAAAATTGGATAGCCACACATAGAAGACTGAAACAGGATCTGTACCTCTCACCACTCACAAAAATTAATTCACAATAGAAAACAGACTTAAAGTGAAGGCACAAAACTATAAGAATTCTAGAAGTAGAGGCTGGAAAAACTCTTATTGATATCAGCCCAGGCAAAGAACTTAAGATGAAGAACCCAAAGGCAATCATGGCAACAACAAAAATAAATAAATGAGACTTGATTAAATTAAAAAGCTTCTGCACATCTGAGGAAACTATCATTAGAATGACTAGAAAACCTACAGAATGGGACAAAATATTTTTATGCTGTATATCTGATAAAGGCCTGATAACAAGAATCTACAAAGAACTCAAGCAAATCAGCAAGAAATCATCAAACAACCCTATTAAAAAGTGGGCAATAGACATGAAAAAAAACATTTCAAAAGAAGATAGTTTATTAAATATATGAAAAAATGCTCAAGGTCTTTAATCATCAGGGAAATGCAAATCAAAACAACAGTGACATGTCATCTAACTCTAGTGAAAATGGCTTTTATCAAAACATCCCCAAACAACAGATGCTGGCATAGATGAGGAAAGAAAGGAACACTTATACACTCTTGGCAGGACTCTAAACTAGTTCAATGTCTATGGGAAGTAGTATTGAGATACCTCAAAGAACTAAAAGTAGACCTACCATTTGGTCCAGCAATCCCACTACTGGGTATTTATCCAAAGGAAAAAAAGACATTTTTAAAAATAAACTTGCATTTGAATTTTTATAGCAGCACAATTCACAATTTCCAAGTTGTGGAAACAACCCAAGTGCCCATCAATACATGAGTGAATTAATAAAATGTGATATATGTGTACTACTGGGTGTTACTGAGCCATAAAAAAATTGGTGAACATTTGTAATTGATTACCTTTTATAGCAACCTGAATGGTACTGGAGACCATCCTCCTAAGTGAAATATTGCAAGAATTAAAAAACAAGCACCACATGTACTTACTATTAAATTGGAGCCAAATGATCAATGCTTATATGTACATATGGTAATAAAATTCAAGGGAAATGCAACAAGTTGGGAGGTGGGAAAAGGGGATGGGTAAATTCACACCTAATGCGTACAATGCACACTATCTGGGTGATGGATTTATAGCTTCAACTCAAACTGTACTAAAGTAATTTATGTAACCAATACATTTGTACACCCATAATATTCTGAAATAAAAAACAAACAAATAAATAAATAAGTGCATACTCTTTGACCTACAAATTTCACTGACATATTTCTATCCTAGAGAAACTTTTATACATGTTCAAATCAAGCGAGACAAAAGTAAGGACACTAGAGGAAATTTTAGTCTCTGACACTTACAGCAAACAGTAAACACAGTGTAATTTGTATTCAGATAAACATAAAACCTCACATTAAAGGCATATTTATCTCAGGTCTTTTATATGATTACATCACGTCTAGGTTTCAACAAAAAGTTATAAAGCACACTAAAATGCTAAATACATAGGTGAATGATACAAAGCAAGCATCAGAACCAGACTCAGATATGACATAATTTTTGGAATTATTATAACAAAAATTAAAGATGACTCTGAATAATATGCTAGACTTTCTAATGGGAAAAGTAGGCAATATGAAGGAATAGTTGAGTAATGTAAGCAGAAAGATGGAAACTCTAAGAAAGAAGCAAAAGGAAATGCTATAAATCATTAACACATTATAGAAGACATTTGATAAATCCTTTAGTAGGCAGGACAAGACTGAGAAAATAATCAGAGAGGTTGAAAATACACCAATAGAAACTTCTCAAACTGAAAAGCAACAGGAAAAAAATGAAGAAAATGGGAGAGTATATTTAAGAACTTCAGAACAATTAAAAATGTAAACTACACATACAATGGCAATACAAGACAGAAAAGAAAGAAGAAAGGAACAGAGGAAATACTTGAAAGAATATTGTTAAGAATTTTTCAAAATTAGTGGTAAACACCAAACCACAGATCCAGGAAGGTCAGAGAACACCAAGCAGATAAATACCATGCAATCTATATCTACACATGTGATATTTAAATTACAGAAATCAAAGACAAATAAAAAAGGTTAAAAGAAGTCAGGAAAGAAAGAACAGCATAACTACAGAGGAAGAAGTATAAGAATTATATCAGTTTTGTGAGGTATAAGGTATACTTTGTGAGGAATAATATCAGTTTTATGACATCATGAAAATTATAAATTTTCAGTTAGTAAAAACTAAAATTAAATCCTTAGGTCTATATGTTAGGAAGGTTTGTTATGATTTGGAGAGGTAATGCCTCCTGAATTATCATCCTTCCGCTGATCAGATCACTACAAACAGAGGTGGGTTATAATGGCTCATTTCTTGATACTACCTGCTAAATTTACCCATAAAATATGCTTCAGACACCTCCTTAACCAAAGAATATTTATAAAAAACTTAAAATTAAGCACTATTAGGTTTCTCTTTATTATTGGAGCTCAAAGTACAGCAAAGTGTTAATTGCACATTCCTTACACCTCTACGTTATAATCAGATGTTGACATTGATCTTATATAGGACATAGAACTTAAGCAACTTTTCAAGGTGACATTTGATAAAGCAATTTTCTGCATAATAAATGTCAGGTGCATAGGGAAAAAAAATGAAAAAGCTAAGGACATTTAGTTTTTAAACACAGTCCCTTACCCAAACTATGAAAGTTTTGCAGCTTATGCTATTTCTGATAACAGTTTCCAAATAGTAACGTAATAGATATTACTGTAAGAGTAAACCACTGTGGAGGCAGTCCAATTTATTGGTTCACTTCATTTGATGATACTGGCAAGTTCAGTTGTTGTAATTTCTAAAGGAAGATTAAGGAGGAATAATATCTGACTAGGTGGGGATCAAATTAAGTTATATGGCAAATCAGTACAAAGGGAAAACATAACTTTGGTTGCTTTTAATTTTTGTTGCTTCTGCTGGGATTGTTTTTTTCTTTTTTTTCCTATTTTGACTCATTTAATTTTCTCAAAATGTCATAGGTGAACTGTGAAA
>NW_012137747.1:5981162-5981756 GCF_000956105.1 Propithecus coquereli | reverse complement strand
TACTCATTGATTTTTTTCAGTAGTGCCAATTTATATTTGCATTTAGTCATTTCTCACCAAAGCATCTATCTGTCCAGAGGTCACGGATGGTGTATTAGACTTAGAGCCACTAGATATGACTACAGTGCCCATGGTAGCTAACTAGATCATATGGGGATTAACCCATCAGCAATAATTTGCTCCATTCAATCTTGTAAAATATAAAGCTCAAGAAGCATGTTAGTAAGCATTATCTCTAAATTTAGGCATAGTTTAACAAAGCTACTTAGCAGTAACGATATTGACTGTTTTGACCTTCTTGTTAAACTATTAACATTGTAGGGCACTACATAATTGTATTTGAAAGAATAACTATTATCTTATAGAAATAAGTGATTATATATTAGATATTTAGCCCTTTTAATGCTGGCCTTTAATTCAATTAAATTATTGATTTAAATCCACATTCTGAGAAGTTAATCAAATTATTTTCAATTCCCCCAAAATAACACAGAGCAAACTTTATCTTACAATGAATGGTTGTTGATCTTTAACATGAAAATTACTACTCTGAGGAAAGTGTGACAGAAAATGAACATATGTAATTTTCTTACT
>NW_012137747.1:5979747-5980105 GCF_000956105.1 Propithecus coquereli | reverse complement strand
GTATAGGTTATTGCTACTTATTTCTTTAGATAACAATATGTTTTGAAAAGAAGCATACATATTAGTTTTCTAGGGCTCCTGTGACAAATTACCACAAATTGAGTGGCTTAAAGGAATAGAAATATATACCGTCATGGTTCTGGAGGCTAAGTCTCAAATCAAGGTGTCCTCAGGGCCAATATACCTTCTGAAGATTCTAGGAAAGAATCCTTCCTTGCTTATTCCTAGCTTCTGGTTCTAGCAGTGAATCTTTGGCATTCCTTGGCTTGCAGCAGTATCACTCCAATTTCTGCTTTTATCTTCACATGGTCATCTATCTTGTGCAGCTTCCTATTTCCAGATTTCTCTTGTTCCGTAA
>NW_012137747.1:5966004-5967473 GCF_000956105.1 Propithecus coquereli | reverse complement strand
TGGAATTGGGTAAAAGCCAATGAGTTTAAAACTGCACCCATTATCTATTATGCAACCTCTTTTACTTTATTCGTTTGTGCTTGTGCATAAACCCCCCCCACACACAAATCATATTCCTTAGTTAAGCCTCATATACATGCTCCAGATAAGGTGCCAGTTGGATTATTTTAAACTGGAAAAAAACGATAGTTGTCACTTCTCTTACTCAACTGTAGTTTCACTTTTAGCATTATACTTAGTCAAATACAAAACCAAAGATACAGTAAGAGAATTGTTCTATAGAACAATTCTCTTGAATAGAAGAGAACAATCGAACAATTGAATTCTCTTGAATAGAAGAAATAAGTCTACAACCTTGGACAAGAAGAGAGAAAGCAGGAAAAGCTTTATAAAACTGCATAACTAGCAGAAAATGTGTCATAAATTGAGTATTTGTTAACAGTTCTAGAATTCGATAGAGTAGGAAAATTATAGTTAACAATAACATTTTATATTTCAAAATTGCTAAAAGAATTGTAATGTTCCCAACACAAAGAAAACAAATGTTTAAAGTGATGGATATCCCAATTATCTTGATTTGATCACTACAAATTACATTCTTGTATCAAAATATCGCATGTACTCCCAAAATATGTACAACTATTATATATTGATTTTTAAAAAGAGTTTTGTAACATGATTTTTGGGACAGAATGTATGTGGGGTAAGTGGTTGTGTGTATCCGTTAGTCTGTTAGCGAGTGTATGAGTGTATTTGTGATAACTCAGTGATGTGTGGCTAGAATTGGATCTATAATTACTTACTTTATTTGATTTTGCCTGACAAAGATTGAAAACTGAATAAAATAAAATCTACAAGTTGATTAGTTAGCATCTTTGGGAATTACTATGATAAGCGTGTGCCTTCACAGGTCCAAAGAAATTCACTAAGAACCTATAGTCCCAAGGGAACAGAATGCTTGGATATATCCACTCTACTCTAGACATGCTCTGCCTAAATGAAACATCTCAAACTTCCCTACACACTTTTATATAATTACCAGTCTCAAACACATTAATCATTAAACAGAAACTTTTTTCAAATTAATCAGAAAATTTACATTGCCAAGAGATGCCAGTGAGAGTATTCAATACCAAATACTCCAGCCAATAAGGAATTAATTGTAAAAATTAATTTCTTCATTTATTTGGGGTTTCAGTAAGTGATAAAAGATCAGAATAATCCAAACAAAAGTCAATTAAAAATAACTGATAGAGTGAACACTCAATTTAAAAAACAGAAAAAGAAAGTAGACAACATCATATCCATATCAAATATAATTTGGTACAACTTGCTTTTTTGGAAATATTCATAATTAAACTGGCTTTAATTAAAGTTACTAAAGTCCTGAATAAAGGTTTTCTGAAATTCTAGTAAACATTGTGGTTGACTCTCCAAAATCCATTTTATACCATCCCCAGTGTTTAACA
>NW_012137747.1:5965389-5965954 GCF_000956105.1 Propithecus coquereli | reverse complement strand
AAGATGAATATTTAAAATATTAGTAGGGATTGAATAAAATAATGTCTGTGTTTATACCAAACACTAAGACAAATATTAAACATTTTGATCATTTATTCAGATATTCTGAATAAATTCTGAAATTATGACATCACACAAACTAAACATTGAGTTGACTGATAAAATATTTTACTTTTCAGATATTTGAAGATTTTTGGTCTCTATTAATGGAGGAACAAGTATTCTCTTTTTATGACCCACTAAAAATGGAGACATATATATTGCTGGTTATTATGAAAGTACATAATGTTTCTTATTATGGATTCATAGAAAACTGGATATTCAAGATCTAATATAAGATAATTTAGAGGAATTTGGAGGATCAGCTTATTAACAGTATTGAAGCATTCTTTGTTAGGAAGATTAATATATGAAAGAGGAATTGGTGATTCAAGATGAATTTTATTAGAATGAATCACATGCTGTAAAATATTATTTGTGTTAATATGGGTTATTGAAATGACCGATAGCAAACCAAGTGAAATTCTGGTAAAAATTCAAGATTAAATATAAAATCTATGGGTAT
>NW_012137747.1:5962795-5963439 GCF_000956105.1 Propithecus coquereli | reverse complement strand
GATGTATTGTGGGTTTTAAAAAATATGTAATTTAACATATGACAGCAATATCATATGTTTAAGAGTGGTAAAAATAGGATTGTAGCTGGTAGGAATCATATGTTGATTGGTATAGTATTTATTAGATGTAGTCCTTAATGCTGCTAGGAACATTCACGTACATGTATGTCTTTGATGCACAACGTGTATGCATACTCTTTGTTGTGTGTAAACTTGGGGGTAAAATTTGTGGATATGTGCACATTATATTTCAAAACATAACTGCCAAACAGTTTTTCAAAGTGGTTGCACCAATTTACACTTCCTTCAGCAGTGTACAAAAATCTCTATTGCTCCTTATGTGCCCTAGTCTTTTCAATTTCATTCATCTTGTATTATCACTTTTTGTTTTTCATTTGTGTTTCCCTGATGACTGATAAGAGTGAGCATCATGTCATGTGATTTTTAGATTTCTGACTATTCCGTGTTGTGTCTGTTTAAGTATCTTGCATATATTTTTACTGACGTATGTAACTTTGAACATTATTTTTTCTTATCTATTTGCAGGAAAAAGTTCTCAGTAACGGTCCATTGATGATTATCTTTGTTACAAACGTCTTCTACTGTGCTGTGGTTGCCATTTCATTCTCTTAATAATGTTTTGA
>NW_012137747.1:5959826-5961245 GCF_000956105.1 Propithecus coquereli | reverse complement strand
TGATGGATGCCCAATTTTTTGCCAAAGTGTTTAATACTCACATCAGTCTATAAGTGTCTAGTTTGCTCTAAATCCTCACTAACAATTGATATGATGAAACTTTTTGGATTTCTAACAATGTGGTAAGTGTGAAATGTCATCATAAATTTGTTTGAATTTGTGATTTTTCTGTTTAATATTCAGGTTAGACATGTTTTATTTAGCCAGTCATATTTTCTCTTCTGTGTAGTACTTGTTCAAAACTTTGTTTTTTTTTTTTCTGTTAGGTCTTCTGTATATTTTTATGCTACTATTATTGTTTTTAGCTATCCTTTATTTTTATGGATACTAATCCATTAGGGGTATTATGTGTTAGAAATTCCTTCTTGCAGTGTTCATCTTGCTGTTCCACTTGCTTTATGGTATATTTTGGTGAACAGAAGATTTCAAGGTTTTATATTTTTATCTCTCTCATATGAATTGGTAATGCACCTGGAAAGGATTTTTGGTATATGTGTGGCCAACGCCTCCGATTTCTCTTGGATGTCTCTCTGGTATTTATACTGGTATTTATAATGAACAGAAATTTATTTCTTATAATTCTGAAGGTTGGGAAGTCCAATACCAAGGAACCAGCAGGTTTGGATGACTAGTGAGGGCTTTATTGCTGTGTCCTCACATGGCAAAGGAGCAGAAGAGAAGGAAATCACACCTACAAGGCCTTTTATAGCAGCGTTAACCATTCACGAGGGTGGAGACCTTATGACCTAAATATGTGCCATGAAGCCCCACCTCCCAACACTGTTGCATTGGAAATTAAGTTTCCAACACATGAATTTTGGAGGACACATTAATAACATAGCAGATGCCACGTCACTATCTCAGAGAAGAATGGCAAACCCAGAATAGGTGTTTTTTCAGTGTGTTTAAAGAACCATAAGAAATGCAATCTGACTGAAATGGCATGTGCAAGGAAAATAGAGAATACGAAGTCAAGAGTTTTTCAGGTGCTAGTTCAGATGGTGAGGTAGCCACTGTGAGGTGGTCAGTTATTATTCTATGTGTTATGTTAACCTATTGGAGGAGCTGAATGGGAAAAAAAAAGTATGATAAGACTCACATATTCAAAAGGTCGTTCAGATTCCATGAAGAAAAAGACTAGCTGGGAAATTAAAAGGTGGAAATAGGGAGGTAAATTGGCCTTCACAGCAGTGTAGGCAACAAAGGATTTTGACTGGAACCTGTGGCTAAAAATCAAGAGGATCTGCTGATGCATTGGACAGGAGACAAACAGGTGATTCAAGGATGCCACAAAGTTTTTTTGGCCAAGCGTCTGGATGAGAGGAAGTGTCATGTAGAGAAGAGTAGATTTGGAGGTAGAGATGTGTAAATGTGCATTTTAGTTTTGGCCAAGTAATATTTGGATACTTATTCATCATC
>NW_012137747.1:5958643-5959226 GCF_000956105.1 Propithecus coquereli | reverse complement strand
GCTTTACTTGAATGTTTTCTTCATGTAAACAGCACCTGCATCTAATCTTATTCATTGCTATATCTCCAATTTTTAGAATGTTTCCAGTTACATAAATGTATGCTGAATGAAGTTATGATGAGTATCAATATAAGTCTTAATTGTTTTTTATTAATTTAGAAATTGGAATATAAAGAAAGTTGATAATACTAAAATATAGAAATATAAGCAATTTCATTTTCAATTCAATTTTCTCATTATAAAGGACATTATATAGGACGTTATATAATCCTCGTGTCCATTTCTTGATTATCTTCTAAGAACTAAGAGTGATTTATCCTTATTCTGAGCTGGACTTTCAAGTTAGTAATAAGAATGTAAGTAATATTTATGGCTTCTCATGCCACTGTGTCAATAAAGATATCAATAATCCTGAATTTATAGCTCTGGTTTAATGGCAAATTTGTTATTTTTGAAATGAGATGTCAAAAGAGTGGCTTTGTTTTTATAACCTCCAATGTAGAAAGGAAGTGATTAACAGGACTTCAGCAGAGTTCTTATAAAGTTTTCAGTTTTGCAATTACATGTGAAATCCACTATTTTA
>NW_012137747.1:5953460-5954702 GCF_000956105.1 Propithecus coquereli | reverse complement strand
ATTTATTTTCAATACACAGGCAACTTCAAGGCAAAAGAGTGTTGGGAGAAGAAAACAAGGGGGCATTTTCTCTGAATTTTCCTCACTTATGACAGTCAAAACTCACATTCTTTTTTGTTCTAAAAAGTAAAATAATAGCCAAATTGGATTTAATTCTGTATTTGTCTCTTAATCGAATAGTAAACCTCTGTTAATATCCACAGAGTAGAAACCATCAATAAGAGAGAGAAATAAATCATCTAGAATGTTCACAGATGTACTCTGCTTCAATTACAGTGCAATTCACAATAGTCAAGCTATGTATAATTATATGATGTTCTCAGGAGAAGTTTTGAAGAGTTGCAAGCTTCCACCTCCATGGTCAACCTTGATTCATCTAAGTGAATGAAGAGAGAAGCACACAAGAGATTGATTAACAAAAACAACAAAATGTTAGAAACATTTGGGAAATAAAGCTTCTTGTGAAAAAGTCTTTGTGTGTGTGTGAATGTGTGTGTGTGTGTGTGTACATGTGTGTTTATGTCTGGGGTGAGGTGGGGAGAGGGCTCCTGGTTGCATCCTGGGGTGAAACACATGTGGAAGCAGCAGTGAGTATTGGGTAAAGAGAAGTCTTGAAGATTGGCTCTGACTATTTTTCTATAGCAATATTATCTTTTCATAATATAATAACTGACTACAGAGATGATATTAGTTTACAACCTAAAGTGGTTGTTTCTTTCCAAGTCTTCGTATTTCTGAGAGTTTAAAGATAAATACTTAAAGGGGGAAACTACCTGTTGGAATAAAAGCAAAGGGATGTGATCCTTACTGGGTCTTGTGGTAGCTGTGGCACCTCATCCTGAGGCTGATTCCCTCTCTCTCTCTCCAACTCAACTAGAAGGGAGAAATCTGTTTCAAGCTTTCTTCCTTCCTCAATATATTTCCCGTGCTAATGTAACCGATCTGGTGATTTGCTGGAACCAGTTTATATCTATGCCTGTTATCTGACTCTGTACCTCTCTTCCTAGCTGTGAACACGGTGATGACAATTGGTTGATTGATAGCTGCCATGGTGGGGGTATATACCCATAGAAATTGGAAAATGCTACAAATCAGACTTTTGTTAAGGATTGATGACTTAATAGAATACTATCTATAATAATAAACTCAATTGAAAATAATAATCACTTGAGAAAAGCAAATACAATAAAACAACAAAAAATGAATTAAATTTTTGCCAATTGAAGCAGAATTAATGGAATG
>NW_012137747.1:5947870-5951331 GCF_000956105.1 Propithecus coquereli | reverse complement strand
AAGAGAGAAACCAAATGAAATCAAGACAGTTATTTGAAAAGATAACTAAAATTAATAAACTTCTAGCCAGAAATATTACCAAAGAAACCCTTATGACAATAATTTTTATAAAACAGATGAAATGGATATTTTCTTTGAAATAAACAAACTACCAAAACTCACTCATGAAGCATAATCTGAGTAGCTCTATGTCTTATAAAGCACTTGCCGTGTTAGTTAAAAGCCTTTCCGCTGAGAAAACTTTCACCACGTGGCTTCAGTTATTAAGTGTTATCCCACTATTTAAGGAGAAATAATTATAAAACACCCATGAAGAAAAGATATTAAAGAAAATTAAAGCTTGTTATCTCTTATCAACATAGATGCAGATATTATAAACAAATTCTTAATCAAATTCAACAATAAATACAAAGGACAACTCATTATGATTTATTGAAATCTTTCCCTAGAAATCAATCTAGGAAAAATAAATCTTTCCCTGGAATGAAAGGTTAGTTAACATTAAAAAAATCAAGTAATATCATTCACCATATTTAAAACTAAAAAGAAATAATCATATGATTATATCAATTACAAATGCAAAAAAATTGCAAAATCTGGCATCGATCCTCGATAAACTAGAAAATGAGGAGAACTTCCTCAAACTTATCAAGGCCATCTGAAAGCTGTCTCCTAAAATCAGAAATGGTGAAAAAATGTCAGTACTCTCCACTTCTACTCACCATGTTGGTGGAGTTTCTAGATGTTGTAATTAGTCAAGGAAAAAAATAAAAGCAATCAAAAAAAGAATGTGGAAAAGTACATTACGAAACCTCTAGGTGTGATGGATGTTTTCACTCTTGATTGTAGAACTCGTTTCATGTGTCAAAACCTATTATGATATACAATTTAAATATATTATGTTTCTTGTATGTCAATTATATATCAATAAAACTGCAAAGAAAAACATTGAGATATCACTTTAACTTCATTAGCTTGGCAAAAAGTGAGAAATCTGGATAATGCAAACTTTTGTTTTGGAACTGGGGACATAGTAACTTTCACACACTGCTCTGTTCTGGAGCAAAAACTGGTAGTACTTTATTAAGTAAACTGTACATACACTCTATAAAAACACCTCTGCTAGATATATATCCCCACCAAATTCTCACATCAGACATAAGAGAGTGTCAACAAGAATACTGATTGCAGTGCCATTCATTGTGACAGAAAATTGGATGTGGTATAAGTAGCCATCAGTGAGAAAATGTTAGAGTAGGAGACCAGGAGAGAGGGCTGAGACCAGGTGCAGAGACGTGAAGACTGGGTGCAGGTGTTAAGCAGAAGTGAACTAGAGGAGCTGACAACCGCAGGCAAGAACCAGCTTTGACCAGCTTGTTAGCTGTCTTTGCTGCCTTACATGAACTTTGGCTAATTACAGTATCATTTACATTGTGGTTGTAAAATTTCTCCGGCCTTGAAATCACCATGATAGTTCTGAAACAACCATATAAAGTATGAAAATGAGAGGAAACCCAATTCTAGGAATTACTACCCAAATGTTTAGTAAAAGCTGACCTCTAGGCCTTGAATATATTCCTCCCTTTAATTAGTAAGACTATAAAAGATCTAAGACCACTTCCTCTCAATGCAGCTGCTCTTTTTGAGCTTGCCCTTCTCTTTCCTGAGAATGAACTTTTGCTGTCAATAAAGCTTTTGCTTGTTTGGTTTACCTGTTGTGTCCTGAATTTTTTTTTTAAAATGAACACCAAGAACTTGAAACAAACATCCATTCAGAGGCTGGTGACAAAAGAACTTAGGAAAATGTGGCTGATGAACACAACTGAGTATATACATGGCAGCCAGAAGTAGCAGACTCGATGTGTATATTAATATAGTATTGAGTGAAACAAACAAACAAAACCAAAGCAACAGACTGGATGAACTCAGCAATAGTGTGGCATAAAACAAACCAAAAAAAAAAAAATTCCAATTATTGCATAGGACTATTTAGTTAGTAAAAATTAGTGTAAATAAAAATGTCTTTTAACTAAAATAAGGACATGTATGTTAGCATGACACATACCAACAAAAAAAAAAATCACATCAAACACATTAGCATAGTTTACTTTGTTGGGGTAGTTAGGTATCTGAAAGTGTTAAATAGGGAGAAAAGTGTATGAATGTATCAATGAACAAAATTGAAAAACAAAACGTACATAGGTCATAAGCAAACTAATGATGATAATATTGCAAGAAATATGTAATTAACTCAACTACTAATAATTAAAATATAAAAAGTTAGCTATCCTCACATGTTCACAAACCTCTGAAGTATTACAGATATAGATCATAGTCATTATAAAATCAAGGATTGTAAATGGGATCTTTCATTAATTTTTCCATCTGATGCCATTTTCAAGTTGTTTGGAAATCCCAGAGTAGGTAGAGCAGGTGAGTTCAGAGGTTGGAGTAAGTAAAGAAGTGTAAGTAGTCTCTTAGGGGACACAGTCAAATAGCTCAATGGTCCCATCTGTTAGGGAAACATTGTAGGACTAGACAGGGTCTCGTGCAGAGGCCATTAATAAAATTAACAATCCATGTCGGAATTTCTCAAAAGGTTCCTATACCCAGTCCAATACACATTTCTTTCATGAGTCAAGAGAGGAAATCTTGTGTTAAATGCTCCAAGGCCAACAGGAATTGTTTCCAGGGAAGGGGAAATGAATCAAGGAAGCTGGGAAATCTAAAACAAAAGTTCTTTTTGCAATTTCCCCGTGGTGATTGCCAGGAAAGTGAGAAAATTAGAAGGGGCCAAGTAAGACATTTAACCCCGTTGAGTTGTGCCAAGCTCGCAAAAAGGCCTAAGGAAACAGAAAAGGGTCTCTTTTTTTCCCCCTATTAGTTAGATGACCTTGAGTTATGTCGAAACTCTGACAACTGGTTGTAGATATTTTAATTACTATGTCACAACTAGCATTGAACAGTTTCCATTGATTTTCATAGAACATAACTGAACTGTACACGAGAAGTGACGGGAATTCACAAGTTCTTGCCCAATGTTCTTCTTTTCACCTCCTCCTCTACCTCCACAGCCTCCTGGATAAAGAAGATAAAATAATTGAGCTTCTTTATGAAAGGCTCTCTCCTCTAGGAATCTTGTAAAATTTCAGTAATAAAATGTCAACAAAAACAAAGAATGTGGAATAGATGCCAACAGCCTTAGAAATCTGAGTAGGATGATAATGGAGTGGGGTGATAGTGGAGTTAAGAAAACAAATCTGTCTTTGCTAACTTTCCCTGAAAAATTAGCTGAACATAACCTGGGTTGTGGGAAAAATTATTAACAGGGATCTAAGCCAGAGCGTTGGGCAGGTTGCATTCAAGTTTCTAAATCGTAACTGATTCTGCTATGAAATGCATGGACTATATCTCTCTCCTTGCAAACAAATATCCTGAAGACTCTAATGTGTGAATGTACC
>NW_012137747.1:5947155-5947820 GCF_000956105.1 Propithecus coquereli | reverse complement strand
GTAATTCCCAGATGAATTGGTGTCTAAAGTGATGCTTTTAACAGGATTAGAACATTATTGAATTATAAAATACATGTGGTGATAGTCACTAATCTTAAAGTGTTATAAATCTGTGACCAAATGATGCATTTGAAAAATGTAAATTCTATACTTTTAAAAGGATCATTTAACTTATATATGCTTTAGTAAGCTGATACACTTAAGCTTTTAAGGATATAAAAGTGCAATTATTCATTA
Source organism: Propithecus coquereli (assembly GCF_000956105.1). Lineage (NCBI taxonomy): Eukaryota > Metazoa > Chordata > Mammalia > Primates > Indriidae > Propithecus > Propithecus coquereli. The sequence goes on along the minus strand of NW_012137747.1, from coordinate 5,947,583 downwards.
AATGGTTAGATATGGCAACTTTTGGATCCTTAGAGAGTAAAAATCATATTAATTCATGATTTTGTTTTTGAAATAGTAAACTTATATTTTTCTAACACATATTTTGTTCTAGAATAAAAATGAGAAATGATGACCTCTTCTTCCTGGTAATAGCTTCCATTTGTTAAGTACCTATTTTTTACTTTCTGTTAGGTATCAAATACATTTTAGTAAATTGTTAATGAGATCTTACTCTCTGTCCAGCTATAATAGATGTTGAAAATATAAAAATGAATGAGTAGTTTTCATCACCTACAAGGAATTGCTTAAGCACTGAGTTGCAAATCAAAGTTATTATTTCGTCAATGGAGATATGAGTTTGGTGTCATGGATGCAAAAATAAGACAATGAAAACATATCTTTGGGTACCCTCTCATTCTTGAATATTT
>NW_012137747.1:5943214-5944675 GCF_000956105.1 Propithecus coquereli | reverse complement strand
ATGCTGGAATCTAGAAGGGAAACAAAAGGAACACTTTGAGGCGTGGATGCTTGAAATGGCATTGTAAAGAGGGAAGCAAGGCAGCTGGATGAATTGGATTGGAGCCAAGAGGGACTTCACATTGTAGGAAGAAAAGGTGAGCTAGAAATCCCCAGCATTCCGCATTCCCACTGCGGACATCTGCAGTCCTAGTTACAGGAAAGCCCGTCAGCACTCATGGGCCCTAAACCTAGTCTAGAGAGCTTCCTGGAGTCCATGTGGCTGAATAGTTCCAGAGAAGTATTAATAATTTGTGCTGAGTTTCACCCCAGGGATATGTGCTCCTATAGCATGGTATCATTTTGAGAGCAGAGAAAATACCAGACTTCACCATGAGGCCCAATGGCCTCTACATCTCCACTTCCCTGGCACCCCAACAATATTCCCCACATCTGCCCAAAGGGTTACAGGGTTGCAGCATCAGCTAAATCGAGCAGTGTGGCTGTGTCACCTACACTTTAGCTAATGCAGCACCATGCACTCTGGAAAACGAAAAGTCCAGCACATCAACAAGGCTGCCCACAGGACACAGAGAACCAAGGGGTGTGCTCACCAGAGACTGAAAACAGTCTGTCCAAGACTGCTGCCACCAATAGCGATCCTGCCATCTTCCAGCAGCAGGGATGCCGTGCACTCACATGCTCTTCCCAGGAGCTTAAAAATAGGACTACCTGCCTTGCAGAGGAAACTGTTAGCACCTACATGCCCCACATGCAGGTCAGGGTATCAGCCTGCCCACCCTACCATGGATACTGCCATTGCCTACACACCAGCCTGGGAGCCTGATGGTCCATCCACCAAGCCTGTTGCTGACACTGCTGGTGCTCACATGCGCTGTCAATGGGTCTGAATACTGACCCAGTCAGCACCTCTGTCCCCAGAGAAGCCTAACCACAGCCTCCGCAAACAACAGCAGCCTAAGCCATTAAGGAACCTGTAGATATTGCTGACGTTGATTGCCCCTAAAGTATTCATACAGAGACTACACTACTCGGCCCATTCAAAACCAAAGCCAAAGCATGCTACCCAAACTACATTGTAGATATACTTATAGGAAAAATCTTTTTCTACAGAAAAATACAAAAAAATCAAATCTGCAACAAGATAAAATTCAAAATGTCTACCATTCAATCTAAGATTGGGAGGTATTGAAAAAAGAATTGGGAAGCCAGGCACAGTGGCTCATGCATGTAATCCCAGAAACTTGGGTAGCTGAGGTGGGAGGATCACTTGAGGCCAGGAGTTCTAGATCAGCCTGGGCAATATAGTGAGATCCTACCTGGTAGAGTGTGCCTGTAGTCCCAGCTACTCAGGAAGCTAAGGCAAGAGGACAGGAGTTCACGGCTGCAGTGAGCTAATATTGTGCCACTGCACTCCAGCCTGGGTGACAGAGCAGGACCCCATCTCCTTAAAAAAAAAAAA
>NW_012137747.1:5932092-5933852 GCF_000956105.1 Propithecus coquereli | reverse complement strand
TATCAAAAATATTTTCTCTTTTTCACATGAGTTGACTACGATGGACTCTACATTAATCTGTAGGCATTCAAAAGGGTTATTTTAGCAACGATAGTTTAAAACTTTCAATTAGTGAAAAGTAAATATATTTTTTTAAAAAAAGATTTCCTTTATACCAAAAAGAAAATAATGCTTAACTTTTAGGCAGTAGTTTTTAGGAATTTATATGATGAATATTAAGAAAATAAACTGAATTGGTAATCTGTTTTAGCATACTTCTTTAGTTGATAGTCTGGTAAATATCTTCTCTTTTTAACAGGGCTGGGGTACAATAAATACCTATTATAAGGGGAAATTTGACAGCTTAAACACACTTATGGCAAGAAAATGCCTTTTTATATTTCTTTGGAATTATTCAAGCAGCTCCTGCCATCTTTTCTGTCCCAGAAATATAATGGTAGATTCTTCCACTGCAATTAGTGGAGGTCCACTAACAAGGATCAGAGAAGACTTGAGAAGAGAGCTTTTCCATCAGGGAAATAAAAGATGCTAAAGTTCCTCTCTCTGTTTCAAACTTACTCATTTTCCTCTCCCAGGGAAAACTTGATTACGTAGTTGCTAAATGTGTTCTATGCAGGCTGTGCGTAACCCATGCTATATAACTTCTGGAACATTCCTTAACTTCTCTAAACTTCATTTTTCTCAATTGTAAACTAGGGATAGTGATAACTTATACCCCCTAAATGCTACTGTGAGGATTAAATAAAATAGTAAATCACTTAGCTCTGAAGTTGTCATGTAGAGAGTGCTCAAAAAATGACGATAGATAGATCAATAGATTTACTTTGCAGCATAAAATTCATAATAGGTCAGTAAATCATGCAAATCAGATAACATGTGGGAGATTAGAAAAGGAGTTATAGGGTTCTTGAAAGACAGGAAGAACATGATGATAGAATGTAATAGAGATCCAAGAATATTTGGTGACAAATTGTGCATATCATGTGCATCACAGTGGAGCCCAACCTAACCATTTAGACTTAAAGGAAAAGAATTGCAGCTCTAGAGAGAGTAGGCAATCACCAGAGCACTGATTTTGGCCTGGAGCGAATTGAAATAAAGAAAGTGGGTAATAAAGTTACATAATTATTTTTTAAATGTGTGTGGTACTCAAATATGCCAGGCTCAATTCTCTCAATAAGAACTTTACTATCAGGAATACATTTCATTTTCATATAACCCTATGAGATATGATTATTATTTGTATGCTTATTTTACAGATGAGGAAACAGAGGTAAAGAGAGATTAAGTGACTTACCCAGGGCCACACAGTTAGTGACATTAAGAGCTAGGGTATGAAATCAGGCTATTTAGCTGAAGAGTCCAGAGTCCCAATCACAATGTGATTCTGCCTCCTTTGTTGCAGTCCAAATACTGCAACTGGATTTCTAGACCAGAAATAACTGCAATTGGTAACAAATGACATTGTATTTCCTGAAAATATATTTTACCTTTCATTACATCTGAATTTAGAGATAGTGGGAAGAGCTGACTGAATTGGTCTCAGAAGTGTGGACAGTACTCCTCAAGAAATCTGTAAACCCTGCAGGACCAAATAAATATATTTTGAGGCCATTAAAGAATATTATTTCATTACTTAGGTAATTCTATATTACAAGTTTCAGAATAACTCTACATAATATGTGTATTCTCTGCATAAGAAAGTATATGTGTGCTTTTAAAATATTAATAACTGCTAATATTTTCTCTTACAGTCACAG
>NW_012137747.1:5930687-5931147 GCF_000956105.1 Propithecus coquereli | reverse complement strand
TAATAGGGTAATTATAGACATTGCAGTACTTCTCTTTTCTGAAGTTTTTGGTATATGAACTGAGAAAGATTGGTAAATGTGGTTCAAATTCAAGATCATGTCTCTCCAACTTAAATATATATTTCACAGTTACTCTAATTGAGTCCATTCATTTTTCATTCTTGGTTAGAAATGAGTAATATATTGCTAACTATTCATTTCAAATGCAGTTTCAAAGACCACATTTTTATCATCTGAATTTTGATGTCATTTCTCCTTTTTCTCTTGGTGACAAAGTTACGCTTTTCTAGGGACCAATGTTTTGGAACTGACCCTACCACTATCTAACTCAACATCCTAAACAAAAATTTCAATACGGTTTCTTTTTCAATCTATAAAATATGAAAATAGTTTCTTATTCTATCTCAGAGAACTTCTGCTTTTTCAAAGTAAACTTCTATTGGAATATAACATACATACA
>NW_012137747.1:5924275-5925425 GCF_000956105.1 Propithecus coquereli | reverse complement strand
CTATAAATAGCTATAGATAATTACAAAACGATCTGCAGGATCTTCATGTAGAATGTGACCAATTTTCAGTGCTTTTTCATGACATTTCCTGCGATTTGGTATGATACCTTATAATAACTTCATTTTCTTCACAGGAAAAAAAATGAGACTACTGCACAGTAAGAATTTGCAGTAAATCTCACAAGAACTCAGTAGCTTGGCATTTATTGCCTATCGCTTCCTTTTGATTTAGCAGGTCTGCCCTTCAATATTTCTTCTCTCCAAATACTTGCCCAACTCTGTTTTTAAAACAATTTATACCAGTGGCACATTTTACAGCCTTTGGTAGTTTGTGGCATATGTTATTGTGTCAGAATGGTCCCATTCTAGTATATTTAGAGAAAATTCTGGACATCTTTGGTAAAACTCAATTATTTTGAGGGTCTATATCTCCAAGAATGAAGGACATGTTACCATCTAGTGATATTCCATGAGGGGAGTTTTTTTTAAACTATTGCTATATATTTCACTGTTGGTTTGAAGTAAAATAGTATCTGGAGGTAGACTTATTGAAATTTTTATTCTTTATTTTCTGAACTTGTTGAATAGCAAAAAATGCTAAACTAGAAATACATGCAGTAAAATGTCCAATAATTTTGTATCATAGGTTTGATTTCCAAAGTTATAATAGTGTTTCTTGTCTTAAGTCTGCTATATATGAAGCTAAAAGTCAAATTTATTGTTTGAAAATTGCTGTATTCCCTTTGAGTATACATATTTCTTTCCATATTTCTAAATATCCAGTGAAGTTTTAATGTATTTGCTATCAGCAGATGATTCATAGTATTTATGATTTTTCATTAATCTCTATTGAAATTGTCCCAGAAGTTGGTTTGACTTAAATGAAATAGTCCTAGTATTTCAGAATTTCAAATAGATCTTTATTAAAAGATAGTGGTAAACTCACGATCTTATCACTAGAAAACACTTTTTGAATTATTCAAAACTATTTGTAGATACATATCAGCAATTTCTCCTCTCTCATAGTTTAAATTATGTTTTCTACAATAATGAGTTCCTTTGTAAATATAAAACATATGGATAAAATTAGAGCATAAAGAATATCCTTTACGGTTATTAACTCTTCTTTCCCACAAAATCTATCAGGTTT
>NW_012137747.1:5922948-5923298 GCF_000956105.1 Propithecus coquereli | reverse complement strand
GGTTTCATGCCTTAGGTTTAAGTCTATTATCCATCACGAGTTGATTTTTGTGAGAGGTGACAGGTGGGGATCCAATTTCAATCTTCTGAAAGTGGTTATCCAGTTTTCCCAACACAAGTCTATGGTAACCAAAACAGCATGGTACTGACACAAGAACAGAGATATACCTTTGGAACAGGACTGAGAACCCAGATATAAAACCATCCTCATATTGTCATCTAATCTTCAACAAAGCAGACGAAAGTATACATTGGGGAAAAGAATCTCTATTCAACAAAAGGGCAGTTCTTACAGCTGGCTACACGTATTAATCTTCAGAGGCAACACTCATAGGAGATACAGTGCCTAAG
>NW_012137747.1:5916873-5919121 GCF_000956105.1 Propithecus coquereli | reverse complement strand
ATATAACTCTCTCCTTATAAGAAAAGAGAAAAGATATAGAAATATACACACAAGGAAAGTATTATGTAATGAAAGAGGTGGAGATTGGAGTGATAGAGTGGCCAGCCAAGGAATGTAGAGGATGGACAGCTACCACAAGAAGATAGGAAGAGGCAAGAAATAACCCTACCCAGAGTCTCAGAGGAAGCATAGCCCTTCTGACACGTTGACTTTAGACATCTAGCTCCAAGAAATATCCGAGAATAAATTTGTGATGTTTTAGGGCAACAGTTTATGATACTTTGTTATAGCAGCCATAGCAAACTAATATAGTGGGGCATACGTTTAGTCCACACAGGCAAACAAAACCAGACAAATCTGTCACACACATATTTGTTTTTGTGGAAAAAGATATATCATAATATGCTTCTTCAAAGAAAGATTTCTTTGGTCAAATATATCTGGGAAATACTTCATATTATGTCTTCCTTTTGAAGATTGTGGTGGCTAATTTTATATGTCAACTTGACTGGGCCATAAGTACGCAGATATTTGGTCAAAGATTGTTCTGGGTGTTTTTGAAAGAGTGTTTTTTGATGGGATTAACATTTTAATCCATAAAGTAAAGTAGATTATACCCTATAATGTGTATGAGCCTCATCCAATCAGTTGAAGGCCTAAATAGTGGTAAAATACTGACCCTCCCATAAGAAGAGGGAATTTTGCAGCAAATTACCTCCATATTCATCTGCAACATTGGATCTCCTGGGTCTCCAGCCTGCTGTCCCATACTACAGATTTGAACTTTTCATTCTCCAAAATTGTGTCAGCCAGTTCCTTTTTCTCCCTCTCTCTCTCTCTCTCTCTCTCATATTGGTTTTATTTTTTAAAAATCACTGACTAATACAGAAGTTTAATAGCATTTTTATCCATTAACTCTGAGCAGTTCTATAGTAAGTTTACATATATGACTAGGTTTAACTCACCTTTTACACAGTTTGATTTCTAAAAGGTTTATTCAATGAATTCCTATAATATCTCATTTTTTTTTCTTTTTTGTCAGGGGTGAGGGCTGAGCCAACATTTGCAAGTCAGAAATGACCCTCACTTTGGGGTTTCCCAAGTCAAGGACCTTGAGCAGTCAGGAGAGAGCAGAAGAACATCTGGTCTTCTTGCATTTTTTCAGGCAAGTGAGCTGGGTGGGGGCTATCTCTGGAATATGGGCACCTGGTTACCAGGGTTCCAGGTTATGTTGGGGTCTATTGTCCAGTAAGTGAGGTAACTTCTTATCATCTACTTTTCTGGGCTTTCTCCTTGGACAAGACCTCCCCAAAGTCCCCTCTGGGCTGATAATATATTCTGGTTTCTCTTCAAATCATACAAATCTTTTGTCTTTTATTATATTTCATTAATTCAAAGCACATAAGAGTGTAACTACAGCTACATTTTAAAGTAATACCATATAATCATTAATATTTAGTAGTATTTTCTGTAACACCTGTAACTTCAACTGCTATTGAAAAGCCACAACCGCCTAAAAGTATGTAATATTATGGCTCTTCAAGTGACAGAATTTCTGCTGGTCCAGTCCAATCCATGCTACAACAGTCTATTGCTTCTGCCCAACATATGAACCAGGAGTATAATTTCAATTGATTGGTCTGAGAAATTAGGAATCGTGACCTCCAATGATAATCAAAACAAGCAAATAAATCTCATTTAATGTAGATCATAGCTACATATGCATTCTTGTTATTTTAGCACAGCTAAAATAGGGGTAATCTTTGATTAAAATAAGTAATTACATACAAAATTGTTATATGAATGCAGTGACATGAAAATCACCATACTATACAAATATTCATGTTAAGCAGTCGCATGCACAAAATGATTAGACATCAGTGGTTTCACAAAAACTTATTCAGTTGATGGAAATGGAATTTTATAGAAGTGACCAAATCGGATATGTTCTCTACACTGTCTTTCAAAACTTGAAACCCATTTATAATTATTCTATTTTTATTTTTTATTCTATTCTATTTTTATCTTGCTTTTGTATTGATTTACTGCTGTCAGATTATTTTCTTATTTATTCAAGATTGACTTGTGCTACATTTTTATGAACAGACTTAGTAATGTACCATAAAAGCAAATTCACACAATTTTATAGGATTAACTATTATGCTTCCTTGAAACAAATTTTCTCATTTTTTTTATTTACAGGGAGATAATATTGTTTTTTATAATTTACCTTGATTATTAATTTTAA
>NW_012137747.1:5915241-5915557 GCF_000956105.1 Propithecus coquereli | reverse complement strand
GGTGTGAAGTACCTTTAAAACTGCCTCACTTCTAAAGGTATATAAGAGACAGACACATGTCCTTAGTAGATATCAAAGAATCTCCATGACAATGATTTTAAAATTAAGACACATTGATCATCTCACTTGTCACAAAGTTTGCCAGAGCAATAACAAAAAAGACAGACTATAATTGAACGTCCTTCGGAAATCCCCCTTCATGAAAGAAATATAATTTATTGTAATGGCCAGCAAACATATAAAAAATGCTCAGCATCTCTAATCATTAGAGAAATGCAAATCAAAACCACAATGAGGTATCACCTAACCCCGGTGA
>NW_012137747.1:5913642-5914576 GCF_000956105.1 Propithecus coquereli | reverse complement strand
TAAATCAGTAAGTAAAACCAGTGAGAAGATGTGAACAACTTCTGTAAAACTAACCACATAATCACAAAAGTAACTATATGAGGTGCTGAAACCTTATTTCTGAGTGTGGCTGTGAAGGTGTTTCTGGAAGGGATTAGCATTTGAATTGGTAGATTAGCAGTTCCCAAACTTTTTGACACCAGGGACCGGTTTCATGGAAGACCATTTGTCCACGAACCAGGGAGGCGGGATGGTTTCGGGATGATTCAAGCACATTACATTTATTGTGCTTTCAAGCCTCTCTGTTAACGATAATCTGTATTTGCAGCTGCTCCCCAGCACTAGCATCACCGCCTCAGCTCCACCTGATCATCAGGCATTAGCGTCTCACAAGAGCACAACCTAGATCCCTCACATGCATGCACGGTTTACAGTAGGGTTTGTGCTGCTATGAGAATCTAATGCCTCCCCTAATCTGACAGGAGGTGGAGCTTATTCAGTGACGAGAGCAATGGCGAGTGGCAGATGTTGCTGGCCGCTCACCTGCTGCTGTGCAGCCAAGTTCCGAATAGACCATAGACCAGTACTGGTCTGTGGCCTGGAGGTTGGGGACTGCAGCTCTATAACATTTGTCTATGGTCTTAGCAGATAAGCCCATAGCACATACATCACTCCTATCAGCACTCATGGAGAGTAAGAAGCTAAACAGATAAGGAAAAGTGGTAAAAATCAGGGTATGAAGGATTATAATTCCAGAAATTTTCCTAATACATCACAAGTTTAATTATTAAAAGCATTTAAAATTATGCAAGTAGGGGAATGTTAGTTTTATAGTTGTCTGTTTTCTTGCTAGATAAATTGTGTTTGGAGAAGTGCGCGTGTGTGTGCGCTCACCCACATGTGTATATAATCTCTCTACAATGGAGTTTAAATACTGTACAAATATATATAAGAA
>NW_012137747.1:5906683-5909357 GCF_000956105.1 Propithecus coquereli | reverse complement strand
GAAACTTTTGTGCTTTCTAGATATAAGATCATATTGTCTGCAAAGAGTGAAAGTTCGACCTCCCCTTTCCTGATTGGGATACACTTAATTTGTTTCTTTTGCCTGATTGCTTTGGCTGGGATATCCAGCACTATGTTGAATGGAAGTGATGACAGTGGGCATCCGTATCTTGCTCCAGTTGTTAGTGGGAATGTTTCAACTATTCCCCATTCAGTATGATGCTGGCTGTGGGTTTATCATATGTGGCTTTTATAATCTTGAGATATATACCCTCTATGCCTAGTTTGTTGAGGGTTTTTATCATGAAAGGGTGCTGCATTTTGTCAAATGCTTCTTCCACATCTACTGATATGATCTTTGTTTTTGCTTCTCTTTATGTGGTGAATCACATTTATTGATTTACATATGTTGAACCATCTTTGCATCCCTGGGATGAAGCCCACTTGGTCACGGTGGATTATCGTTTTTAATGTGCTATTGAATTCGGTTTGCTAGTAGTTCATTGAGGATCTTTGCATCCATATTCATAAGGAATATGAGTCTGTAGTTTTCTTATTTTTGTTATGTCCTTTCCTGGCTTTCACATCAAGGTGATGATATTGGCTTTATAAAATGAGTTGTGGAGGATTCTTTCTTTCTCAATGTTATGGAATAATTTCTGCAGAATGGGTACCGACTCTTTTTTGGTCTGATAAAGTTTAGCTCTGGATCCATATGGTCCAGGGCTTTCTTTTGTTGGAAGATTTTTTTGTTGCTGTTTCAATCTCATTGTTCATTATTGGTCTGCCCAGGAGTTCTAGTTCTTCCTGACTGAGTCTTTGGAGATTGTGTGTTCCCAGAAATTTGTCCATTTCCTCTACATTTTTGAGTTTACGTGTATAGAGATCTTCACAGTATTCACAGATGATATTTTGTATTTCAGTAGTATCAGTTGTAATAGCTCCTTTTTCATTTCTGATTGAGCTTATTTGGGTCCTTTCTCTTCTATTTCTGTTAATTTAGCAAGAGGTCTATCAATTTTGTTTATCTTTTCAAAGTACTAATTTTTTTGTTTCATTGATCTTCTGTATTAATTTCTTGTTTTCTATTTCATTTAGTTCTACTGTAACCTTAGTTGTTTCTTTTCTTCTGCTAGCTTTGGGTTTGGTTTGCTTTTCCTTTTCTAGTTCCTTGAGATATGAATTGGTAAATAAAGTCTCAGGTTACAAAATCAACATACGCAAATCAAGAGCATTTCTATACACCAATAACAGTCAAGCTAAGAGTCAAATCAAAGACTCAATACCATTCATAATTGCTAAAAATAAAATAAAATATTAATACCTAGAAATATAGTTAACCAAAAAAGTGAAAGGTCTCTACAAAGAGAACTGTGAAACACTGAGGGAAGAGATCACAGATGGTACAAACTAGTGGAAAAATATAGCATGCTTATGGATCAGTAGAATCAACATTATTAAAATGTCCATACTACCCAGAGTGATTTACAGATTCAATGCAATCCCCATCAAAATACTAATGTCATATTTCAAAGATCTAGAAAAAATAATTTTATGCTTAATTTGGAACCAGAAAAGAACCTGAATAGCCAAAGCAATCTTAAGCAAAAGAAACAAATCAGGAGGCATCCCATTATCAGACTTTAAACTATACTATATGACTATAGTAATCAAAACATCATGGTACTGGCACAAAAATAGAGACATAGACCAATGCAACAGAACAGAAAACCCAGATATGAAACCATCCACATACAGCCAACTGTTCTTTGACAGAGCAGACAACAATATACACTGGGGAAAAGAACCCTTATTCACTAAATGGTGCTGGGAAAATTGGATAGCCACATGCAGAAGAATGAAACAGGATCTATATCTCTCATTGAAAAAAAGATTAAACTAGCTACAACATTCACTTAAGCCAAAGCCTAATCCAGAGCATGACCCTAACTCTCTTTTGGGGTGGCTGTGGTGATTTCTTAAAATAAGACAATGATGTTTGCTTCATCAATTGACTCTTTCTATCACAAAATATTTCTCTGTAGCATGTTGATATGCAAGTCTTACTGTGGGTAAAATGCTATCAAACATCATCACATGCTTCTTTCAAAACAGCAGTCAATCCTCTCAAACCCTTCTGCTGGTTTATCAGCTAAGTTTATGTAATACTCTAAATCCTTTATTGTCATTTCAATAATATTTGCAATATCTTCACCAGAAGTCCTTCTCAAGAAACCACTTTCTACGCTCATCCATAAGAAGCAACTCCTTATCCAATAAAGTTTTGTTATGAGATTGCAGTAATTCAGTCACATTTCTTATTCTAATTTTCCTGCTATTTCTACCACATCTGCAGTTCCTTCCTCCACTGAAGTCTTGAATCCCTCAAAGTTATCCACGAGGGTCGGAATCAACTCCTTCCAAATTCTGGTTGTTGTTGATATTTTGACCTCCCACCATAAATCATGAATGTTTTTAATGGCATCTATAATGGTGAATCCTTTCCAGAAGGATTCAATTTACTTTGCCCAGATCCTTCAGAGAAATCACTACTGATGGCATCTATAGCCATATGAAGCACATTTCTTTCTTTCTTTCTTTCTTTCTTTCTGAGTCTCATTCTGTCACCTGGGCTAGAGTGTCATGGCATCAGCCTATCTCACAGCAACCTCAAA
>NW_012137747.1:5904229-5906633 GCF_000956105.1 Propithecus coquereli | reverse complement strand
AAAAATACTGCACGTCATCTGATTTTCCTTAGTTACCCCCAATTATTCTTAATGCTCTAGCAAGTTTAACCTGATACATTTGGGGCCTTCAGAGGTGCTGTTAAGTAGTTCATCTTAGCTGCTATATATACATCATCAAGGGTGAAGTCCAGATCATTTTAGGGATTTGTGATCTGCCCAAATCACCCTTTCTCTCCTTTAGGACTCTTACTAATGGATACACATAGAAATCAATAGCTAAGTTATAAATATCAATTTTCTTGATGGCTAGGCAGGTATTCATGCTTCCTTCTTCTCTTAAAATAAAGTTCTGGTAGAGTTCAACCTGAGTATAGCTTAGGCCAGGAGGCCTAATATATGACTTGGAAATGGTCTGTGCATGTTTCCTACAAAGCACCACTTAAAAGGAAAAGGCTACACATTCATTCCTCTGTGAGCCAGAGTGTAAATGTGGGAAAACATGCTGGAAGTATCCTCCCCCTCTGCTCCTTCATTTAAGCAAATTGAACCAGAAAGATTGGAGCAGGGGTTTTAAAAGAGGGAAGTAGAAACACAGAGTATAATCATGTTCATACAGATAAGAAGACAAATCCAATAAACAGAGCACAATGAATCAACACACAAAACACAGCAGAAACAGAAAAGGGGGAAGAAGAATCCAGACACAAAAAGGCAATAAACAAATTGCTTCAAAATCACGGATTGATGGCAGAGATAGAAAGGCTAAAACGTGGCTATTACAGAGTAGCAAGAAAATGTTCCTGAGAAAATCTGCAAACTTGTGGTACAGTTAATTTCCCCGGTTCCTGAATGCAGAATTTAAATACATATGTCTTACCCCTGTCAAAATCCCCACCCTGATTCCCTTACCTATAAAATTAGGATTACTATGGTAAGAAAGATAAAATAAAAGAACCTGGAGGTGTCCATCACTACAAATATAGGAAAATGTCACCAACCACAGAACAATATTCTATCCCTGGGTAATTCTCAGAGATTATTATTGCCTTCAAAGACATGAAATTTGATCATCTGTTTTGACCATGAAAAAAATAAACAGATTTGGAAAATAACTATGGATCACTATAAAATTAATCAAGTGATCTCTATAATTACAGGGACTATTCAAATGTTACATATTTGCTAGAGGAAACATTATATTCGTTGGAAGTTGGTATGCAACTATTATTCTTAGAATGTATGGCATATTTTAAAAAATAATAAAAATACTTTCTTTACTCAGCAAGAAAGCTGAGTCTTCTTCCTGATCTCTATCACAATTTGGTTCACAGAGTCCTTGGCTCTTTGATATGGTTTAGGTGTTTGGGGCCTCCAAATCTCATGTTAAAATTTAATCCCCAGTGTTGAATGTCCAGCCTGGTGGGAAGTGTTTGGGTCATGGGAGCAAATCCCTCGTGAATGGCTTGGTGCCCTCCCCTCAGAAATGAGGGGCCTCTCCTTTATTAGTTCACAGATGCGCTGGTTTTTTAAAGAAGACTGGCATCACCTCCTCCCTGTCTAGCTCCTTCTCTTACTATGTAACTTGTCCACTACCCTTTTGCTTTCCACCTTTATTGGAGGCTCTTTGAAGCCCTCACTAGAAACAGCTACTAGCACCGTGCTTCTTGTACAGTATGCAGAACTGTGAGCCAAATAAACTTCTTTTCTTTATAAATTACCTAACCTTAGGAATTTCCTTTATAACAATGCAAAATGGATTAACACAATGACCATCACAGAGAACAGCATGCTAATTCATCACACTGATGACATAATTCTGTTTAGACTTGGTGAATAGGCAGTAGCAAGAACCAGTGTCAGGCACACATATATATAACAGATAAATCCTATAAAATTGAGGTGCTTACTTTGTCAGTGAATTTCCTAAACTATCTATGTTCTGGAGAGTGTCAGATTGCCCTCATTGAAAATGAAGAATGGATGGTTTGTTGCATTGATTGTTGGAACTCTGGATTTCAGAGATGAAATAGTCTGCATTTGCACAAGTTGCTCTGAACCATACCAGGGAATTATGTTGCTATCTATGAGAGGGGCCTAGAATAAGGAAAGCTTTGATATAATTCTAGGCTATGGAACAAAATTCCATGTACCTTGTGTATTAGGAATCAGTAGAGATAACAGTGCTTAAAGTGCATGTGATAAATAAATGCATTTGCAAATTCCAAAAGAAAATTATTTCACAGATCCCTAGGGTTTTTTAGTAAAGCCATGCCTTTCTCTACTAACTAGTACCATATAGCTACTCAGACCTAGTACTAATGTAATACTTGACCAAGGGATATCTGAACTATGTGAGCTAAACTGTTTATCAAAAGTATCTGATGTTATCTGATACAACAATGTATAATATTGTGTTCATTTAGCAGAAATCATTTATAAAATA
>NW_012137747.1:5897719-5901196 GCF_000956105.1 Propithecus coquereli | reverse complement strand
TGGAAATACAGACATGAGCCACCCCACTGGCTAATTTTTTTTTTTTCTGTTTTTAGTAGAGATGGCTAACTTTTTCTATTTTTAGTAGAGACAGGGCCTCACTCTTGCTCAGGCTGGTCAGAGTCCTACTCTGTCGCCCGGGCTAGAGTGCCATATCAACAATAAAGCTACTTTACTTTCTTATCATTCATATGTTCTCTGGAGTAGCAGTTTTAATTTCTTCAAAAACTTTTCCTTTGCATTCATAACTTGGCTAACTCTTTGGTGCAAAAGGCCCAGTTTTTGGTCTGTCTTGGCTTTCAACATGCTGTCCTCCCTAAGCTTAATCATTTCTACCTTTTCGTTTAAAGTAAGAGATCTGTGACTCTCTCTTTCACTTGAACACTTAGAAGCCATTGTACGGTTATTTATTGGCCTAATTTCAATGTTGTTGCCTTTCAGGGGACTGGGATGCCCAAGGAGAGGGAGAAACATAGAACGGCCTGATGATGGAGCAGTCAGAACACACAGTATTTATTTACTAAGTTCACTGATTTATATGTCAGTAGATGGTGCCCCCAAATAATTACAATATAACAGCAAAGATCGCTGATCACAGATCATCATAACAGATTTAATAATAACGAAAACGTTTGAAAAATGGTTAGAATTACCAAAATGTGACAGAGGCATGAAGTGAGCACATGCTGTTGGAAAAATGGCACTGGTAGACTTGCTATACACAGGTTGGTTGCAAACTTTCGATTTGTAAAAAATCAATATCTGCCATGATTGCCCTTGACGTCTTCATAAATTCTTTGCCTAGGCCAATATCTAGAAGAGTTTTTCCAATAAATAAATGGGACTTGATTAAATTAAAAAACTTCTGCCCAGCCAAGGAAACAATCAACAAAGCAAACAGACAACCTATAGAATGGGAGAATATCCACATGCTATAGGTCTGATAAAGGGCTAATAACTAGATCTACAAAGAACTGAAGCAAATCAGCAAGAAGAAAAATCAAACAACCCCGTTAAAAAGTAGGCAAAACATGAACAGAGCTTTTCAAGAGAAGATAGACTAATGGCCAACAAACATATAAAAATGCTCAACATCGCTAATCATCAGAGAGATGTAGATCAAAACCACAAGATATCACCTAACACCAGTAAGAATGGCGTTTATCAAAAAATCCCAAAACAATAGATGCTGGCATGGATATGGAGAGAAATGAACACTTATAAACTGTTTATGGGACTGCAAACTAGTGCAACCTCTGTGAAAAATAGTATGGAGAGCCCTCATAGAACTAAAAGTAGACCCACCATTTGGTCCAGCAATCTTGCTACTGGGTATTTACCCACCCACTCGCTTCCCCGCCAAAAAGTGATTTTTATGAAAAAATCACTTGCACTTGAATGTTTATAGCAGCACAATTCACAATCTTGAAGATGTGGATCAACCCAAGTGCCCATCAATTCGTGAGAGGATTAATAAAATGTAGTATATGTACACCATGGAGTACTACTCAGCCATTAAAAATACAAATTATACCTTTTGCAACAATCTGGATGGAACTGGAGACCATCCTCCTAAGTGAAGTATCTCAAGAATGGAAAAACAAACAGCACATGTACTCACTATTAAGTTGGAACAAACCAATCAGCACTCATGTGCACAGATGGAAGTAAAACTCAATGGAAATCATGCAGGTGGGAAGGGTGAGGAGGGGATGGGTGAAATCATACCTAATGGATACAACGTACACTATCTGGGTAATGGGCACACTTATAACTTTGACTCAAGCAGTGCAAAAGCAATCCATGTAACCAATACATTTGTACCCCCATAATATTCTGAAATTTAAAAAAATCCATATTGGCAAAACATAATAAAAGTGCAATAAAATGAGGAATGTCTGCACTTAGATTCATTTCTGTTTTCTTGGTCAGACCCTGAATAATAAGTACATAAAATTTAATTACAAATCATGTAAGCTCATATTTAACTATATTGTATGAATATCCATAATGATATAACAATAACATCACCAATAAAATATTTTATAACAATTTCATATGGCTAAAAATATCAGAAGAAATTTTGAAGTCCCATCTATTTAAGAGAATCAGAATATATATTAGAATGTCCCCTATGAAACACAGTGATTATTAATATAAATGAATGCTTTCTTTTTATTTTAGTATTTTAGTTTGAAGATTATCTATATGTATGTATCTATCAATCTTTACCTCTATCTGTCATTCCATATGTCTTTCTGTGTATCAGTCATTATAACATATTATCCCTGGAACAGTACCCTATTTCAGTTACTCTGGATTTACACATTAATAACTGTGTTTCAATGCACATATTTTAAGAAAATATATAGAGCTTTAAATAATATTGGTATATCCTAAAAATAAGGTCATAAATTTAGACTAAAGCCCAAACTAATTTTGATTGTAATAAAACCAACAGTCATATCAGCCACGAATAAAACTGGTGTAAACCTCGGGAGTTAAATATGGCTGGCATAAACTATACTTCCTACTTTTATAATTTTCTATTATCATCTATACAATTTCTTTGATAATTCAAATTTTACTCAAGTTCCTTCATCTTCATTTATATGATTCAAAAGAAAGGAAGAACAAGTTGCAAAATATACAACATCATTATTTGAGTTTTTGTCTCTGAGGGAAACAATAATTTGTCTAGGCTATAATGTTGCCAATAGTGCTACCAGAAATTTGCAGAGTGGTTTTTAATCAGAGCAGATGGAGGGTGGTGGTAGAGGAGATTTCCATGTTTTCATTTTACTGAGGTTTTATAAAAAGAACGCTTGTGCAACAGTATGTTTAATCTTGCAAAAAATTGTTTAGACAGTTTGAGTGAGGCTAAACTGGAACACTTAAAAGCTAGGATCCTGAGAGTTTCGTCTAAGCAATGGAAGGGTACAATTTGATAAGCATTTTTTTCTTTGCTCATTTTAATCTTACTTTCCTTTATTCAAAATGTCACCAATTTACAGCTGAGTTTGCATTTGGGATGAAAAGAAATCACCTTTTTTCCAAATGTGCATGAGGTTGATTATGTCTTTGAATGAACTATCATTTTATCTAAGCAACAGTAACATCTTTAATACTCTTTTTTCCCCATTGACCTACATCTCTGTTCCAGATTATTAAGTGTAAAACCAGCAATTCAATCATTTTTTTATCCTTGATAACATAGTCTTATCTAATATTTGCCTTGTGGATATAATTTGAAAAGGAGAATTTCATTAACATTTAAGCTCAGTGAACACATAGGGAAATGCAATTCGTTTGTGATAAATATTCTAATTTCAGCAAACGTCCTATCTTATTTTCCCTGTAGATTTCTATCTATGGGAGCATATATTACTGCTATGTTACAAATTTAAAACATAGCGATACAAATAGTTTTAGGCAGTCCAAATGCAATTTTCCTTTTTGGTATTTGCTAATGTAGCT
>NW_012137747.1:5893299-5894889 GCF_000956105.1 Propithecus coquereli | reverse complement strand
TAAATTTTTTACATAATGTACAAATTTGTAATCAGAATATTGCTATAGTTTTTTGCTTGTTTGTTTGTTAATAACACACACATATAGGAATAACCATGCTGTCTCAATTAAGGTATCTCTTCCTACCTTTGAATTTACTTACTACCTTTGAATCTACTTAATTTCTAGGATTTATTTACAAAGTATTTTTTTTTACAACAGCAGGATTTTCAAGATTGTTCATTTTATCTTTTCCTATGTTTTATATATAGTTTAGTTTTGAATTCTATTTTTAATTTTATGTACCATATTGAATTATCTTTTTTAGATTGTGATACAAACAAATTTGTGGAAAAAGCAGTTCAATAACTTACGTGTACTAAAGCAGAAGTTGAAATGCGTTTAAATTATACATAGATTAAAGGAGATCTTTAAGTATTCTGAAAGACATATCCTCTGTGTATAAGAGCACTATACAGAAAGTTTAAAGCCATGAACTTTAAGTTATCCTTTTTGAATTGCAGTAAAATTCCATGCAAAAAAATATCCTCAAGCATTTGGACTAGTTTGAAATCTAGGAGCAGATAACTTCGTCTATGATGTAACAGGTACATAAGAATGAAAGCTGATTTTATCTTTAAAGTAGCTTTAATAACTATAATAAATAGTCATTTTCATTTCCATTTCTACCATACTGTTTTATTCACCATAGGGTAAAACAATTAATCCACAATCACATCACATACTGTAATTACGCCAGATAAATCTGGCTCAACTTTCTTGTAACAAAGTTGTGACTTGTTTTCCAGTTTCCATGGACTCCCAGTTTGAAGGTCATATAATCTTAGCATGTCCAGATAAACCAAGCATGCCACCATGGGTGCTTTGACCAAGGAGCAGGGACTGAATTAAGGTTTAGACATCCAGATACAAGGTCATTGAACTCCTGAAAGATTCATTACAAACAGAACATATCCAAGGCACATAACCATCATACTGGCCCAAGTCAATGTGAAGGAGAATATTCTACAGGTTGTAAGATAAAATCATCGAGCAACTTAAAAAGGAAAACCCATTAGATTTATAGAAAACTTTACAAGCCAGTGAAAATGAGTCCTGTGTAGCCTTCTTAAATGGAATAACTGTCAGCCAGAATTCCGTATCCTGCAAAACTAAGTTTCATAAATGAAGGAGAAATAAAGTGTTTTCCAGATAAGCAAACACAGGTAATTCATCACTATTAGACTTGCCCTAAAAGAAATCATCAAAAGTCCTCTAAACGTCGAAGAGAAAAATTGATACCTGCCAGTGTAAAAACAACCAGAAGTAAAATCTCACAATTCTTATAAAACAATAACACAAGGAAGAATATAAAACAAACAACAAACAACATGATGACGGGTACAGTACCTCATATATCAATATTAACATTGAATATAAAGTCTAAATGCCCCACATAAAAGATAGAGATTGGCAGATGGAGTAAAAACACACAATCCAGGAAACCCATTGAATTCATAAATGTTCTCATAGCCTCATGGTAAAGAGGTGGGAAAGAGTATTTCATGCAAAATGAAAACCAAAATTGAGCAGGAGTGGCTATTCTTATAC
>NW_012137747.1:5877957-5892214 GCF_000956105.1 Propithecus coquereli | reverse complement strand
ACAGACCAATAATGAGTAGCAAGATTGAAACAGTAATCAAAAATGTCCAAACTAAAACAGCCAAATTCCTATGCGACCTATGAAGAAGAACTAGTACCTATCCGACTGAAATTCTTCTATAATATTGAGAAGGATGGAATCCTCCCTAACTTGTACTTTGAAGCCAGAATCATCCTGATACCAAAGCCTGGAAAGAAAACAACAACAACAACATGACAGACTAACATCCCTCATAAACATAGATTCAAAAATCCTCAACAAAATACCACCAAAGTGAATCCAACAGCATACTGAAAAGATAATTCATGACAATTCAAGTGGCTTTCATCCCAGGGATGGAAGGATGATTCAACATATGCAAATCAATAAATGTTATTCATCACATAAACTGAATCAAAAACAACAACCATATGATCACTTCAATAGATACAGAAAAAGTATTTGATAAAATCGAACACTGCTTCATGATAAAAATCCTCCACATATTAGACATAGAAGGAACATACCTTAAAATAATAGAAGTCATACATCACAAACCCTTTGTCAAAATCAAACTGAATGGGAAAAGTCGAAAGCATTCCCAAGGCTGGAATAAGAAAAAGATGCCCTCTGTCACCACTTCTATTGAACATAATACTCGAAGTCCTAGCCAGAGTTATCACACTAGAGAAAGGAAAAAAAGGACATCCAAATAAGAAAAGGGAAGGTCAAACTATCCTTGTTTGCAAATGACACGATCTTATATGTAGAAAATCCTAAACATTCTTCCAAAAGACTCCAAGATTGATAAATAAATTGAGCAAAGTCTCAGGTTACAAAATTAACACACACAAATCAGTGGCATTTCTCTATACTAGTAACAGTCAAACTGAGAGTCAAATCAAGAGCTTAATACCATCTAAAATAGCTTCAAGTAAAAAAAAAAAAAACTAGGAATGTCTTTAACCAAAGAGATGAAAGATCTTTACAAGGAAAACTACAAAACACTGATGAAAGAAATCAAAGATGACACAAACTGTCCCACACTCATGGAATGAAAAAATCAACATTGTTATAGTGTCCATACTTCCCAAAGTGATTAACACATTCAATGAAATTCCCATCAAAATAGAAATATCATTTTTCACAGAACTAGAATAAACAATCGCAAAATTCATATGGAATCAAAAAGAGCCCAAATAGGCAAAGCAGTCCTGAGAAGAAAGAACGAATTTGGAAGCATCACATTACCTGACTTCAAATTGTACTTCAAGTCTATAGCAACCAAAACAGCACAGTACTGGAATAAAGGTAGACACATACAGCAGCAGAACAGAAAAGGGAACCCAGAATTAAAACCATATAGCTATAACCAACTGATTTTCAACAAGGCAGATGAAAGCATTCCCAAGAGCTGGAACAAGAAAAAGATGCCCTCTGTCACCACTTCTATTGAACATAATACTCGAAGTCCTAGCCAGAGTAATCAGACTGGAGAAAGGAAAAAAGGGACATCCAAATGAGCAAAGGAAGCCCTATTCAATAAACAGTGCTGGGAAAATTTTACAGCCACATGCCGAAGAATGAACAGGATCTCTATCTCTCACTATATACAAAACTGAAGATGGATTAAAGACTTTAATGTAAGATCTGAAACCACAAAAGTTCTAGAAGAAAATATAATAAAAATTTGACAAGAATTAAAATAATAATTACTGGTTTCTAGATCTGTTTAATTCTCAGTCATCATTATCTATAACATTTACAACTGGGCATTTTTTCTCATCACAGATTTATTTTTTATGGTTGCATAAAAGTAAGAAATCCAAAGTATCTAATTTCATTAATATTTTTATTTTGCAAATGATGGCTGAATATCTTTAATAAATAAATCTCTTACTAAGCATGACGTTTTATATTTCAGTGTTTTATATTTTTGAAAATGTCTTTATCATTTATTCTTGAAATAGTTTTGTTAGGTATAGATTTCTATGTTGACAGTTATTATTTTAAGAGTGCAATAAAAATATTACTCCTTCATGTACTTGTTCCTCTTTTTCTTGTTGAGAATTTCATGATCTTTCTAAAGAAATTCCTTTGACATAAGTTGTTTTTTTGTTTTCTTTTTTTCTCCAGCTGCTGGTTCCTTTTCAGAGTACATTGTTTCCTTTCAGAGTACTCACCATGCTGGGTGAGTTTCAATGTGAGTTACTCATTTTTTCTTGAACTTTGTGGGAATTCTTCAAGGTCTAGGCAGACTTGAACTCCTTAAGAGAGAATATACATTTGTTTCTGCCAATTTTCCAACAACATAAACAGAAGATATTTTAAATTAAATATTTATCTTGAAGTTTTTTTTAGAATATACATGTTATACAAATTCACAATGATTATAAGAAAACATCTGAAAACCAAATTGTGATTACTAATTGCAAGAAAATATTTCCCATTTTATATTGTTCCAATGTTAAGAGAATCAATTATTTTTACTTTCTCTATATAGTCAATATTTTTCTTGAACAAGTGTTAAATTAATGTGTGACTGTTTCCATCTTGGGTGGACCTTTGGTTTTGTCTCCCATGTCTTATACCCTGTTCACAGGCAAAGAAAAGTTCAAGGTCTTCAGAGTTCAGCAGTATTCACAGCTGAAATTTGTTCTTAGAACATCCTCTCCTCCCGGGAATACTGCAATCAATTTTGAGGGAGGTAGTTTATGTATTGTATATTCTTTCACTTGAAAGCTCAGTGTTATTTTCCCAAACTTACCAGGAAATGTGTTTCCTTGTTTTGAGAAACAGAGATTCTTTTTATTATTATTATACTGTAGAAGAAAGATATTCTCAGATTACTCATCTTTAAAGTGTATTAGAGATTGGTTCTATAGTTTCAAAGATCTTTTTTATCTCTTTAAACTGTATGGTGTCTTATTCTAAGATAAGACTAACCTGACAAATGTAATCCTCACATTGAACCTGAAACTGTTTAATGAGTGGTAGAAAGCATGAACTATAGAACGGATAAGAAAAAAGGAAAGTGTGGCCTATGAAAACAGCTTTGAAGGAAAAAAGGGCAGAGTAGAGAATGTATACTTGTGTTTAATACAGCATATAGGCAATTGAACTACAAATATGTATAAATGATGAACAATGAGAATGGAAAAAAATTGGAATAAAGGATATGATTTTGTATAAATGATAAACCATTTAATCCTACAGAAAATAGAAAGCCATAGCAAAGCATGTGTATCACATTAAATGTTTGATAAGACCACCTATTATTAAAAGACAATATAAGTATATATTTGGAATGAGACAAAAACTAACTGCTTAGGAGAAGAATAAGGAGAAAAGGGACAGAGGAATGTGTGCCTAATATATTATTTCAAACTATATTGGGAGCAGGTTGGCTGGAATAATGTTAAAGAAATATTGGGTGCCTTTTATATACCTGGAATGACATTAATGTTTCTGGGGACAAGAGATACAGATGAGACAGCAACAAAATTTAAAATCAAATAAATGTGTAAAAGATTTAAGAAAAAAAAAAAAAACTAGCTAAAAGGGTAAATCGTATATATTTGATAAAAACTAAAAGTAGCATAAGAAAGTAATACACATTTGACTTAATAATGTTACTATTTCTGAAAGCTTACTCTGGGCTAGTCTTGACATGCATGAAGCTATTTAAAATTTATATTAATTAACCCTATGTATAAGGTGCTATCATCATTTTGTTATGAATAATAAAAGTCAAACTTCCATAGGTAATGTGTCCATTTCCACTCAGTAAAAAAGTAGCTGACTAAGTATTCATCAACAGATTAATGGGTAAAAAAATGTGGTATATTTACACAATGAAATACTGTTCAGCCTTGACAGAGAAGGAAATTCTGTCATTTGCAACATGGATGAACCTGGAAGACACTATTTTAAGTGAAATATGCCAGGCACTTAAAGACAGGTACTACATGATCTCACTTACATGTGGAATCTAAAGCAGTCAAACTCATAGAAGTACAAAGTAGAATGGTCGTTACCAGAGCTTGGCTGGGTAGAATGACTGGGGAGATGCTGGTCAAAGGACACAAAACTTCAGTCAGACAGGAAGAATAATGTTGAAGAGATCTATTGTACATCATAGTTACATCATAGTGACTGTAGTTAATAGCAGAATATTGTTGACTTGAAAATTATTAAGAGAGTAGATTTTAAGTGGTCTCACTATAAAAAATAATGATAATGTAATGCATATGGTAAATAGCTTGATTTAGCTATTCCACAATGCATATATATTGAAACACCGTGATGCATACACCATAAATATACACAATTTTTACTTGTCAACTAAAAGTATAAATTACAAACAAAAATGAGATGAAGCCCCTGTTGTGCTGGTTCAAACCAGCTTAGCTGAAAATCCCCTGCTCCCCTTGCCCAGCCAGTTGGTGTACATACCTGCCTTCTGTCTCCTTCTGGTCTGTGCTAAATTTTCTTGAGGCTGGAAGACTTCATCTCCTGTGGTCAAACTGACTTTAGACCTGCAAGGCCAAGGAAAGAGTTGAAATGCAACACAAAACTATGCTGTTTACATTTTCATTTCTGTTAGACTTTTATAATGATTCCTTATTGAACTTAAGCTTAAATGGCTCAGGATTGATTGTCATAGCACATTTGATTATCTAACTCTCTCAGCCCTAATTAAATATTGCTTTTCATTGATAAAAAAGGAAGTGGTTGAACTGAGATACCAATACAAGCACCTGACTTTAGAATGAAAACAATTGCTGATATATAAAAAGTTTAATCTTCATTATGTGTGTATATATGTTTGTGTGTATTTATTTTTATTTTAAATGAAATGTATATTATGTATAAGAGTAAAGGCTTATACAAAAAGATACACAAATTCTTTTGTCAAAATTTATATTAAATATATTATTAAATGGTAATAACAACAACCATACCTGAAAAGATTCAGATTTGCTCTGTAATGTGAGACAAAAAAGATTGTAAAACTATATATATCATATATGATACTAAAATAATCTCAGGATATGTGTCAATGGAAACTTATTGAATAGCAACCACCTAAGGAAAATCAACTTGATTACAATTTCTGTGGCTATGTTGAGTATTACTAACAGTATAGACTCCAAAAAACATCAAATAACAGTTTCGCTGTTTCATTCTTGGAAAAGCATGACCATTAACTGAATAAAATTTTTTTCAGAAAGAGCTAAAGCATTTATAGGTCAAACCATTATATTTTAGACATGAGGACCAATAAAATTACTAGCTAAGTGTGAATAGGGATTGATTTTTTAAGAATGTCAATATCTCATAACATTTCTGATAGGAAATAATTGTGAATGAAATTTTTATATCTCCAATATGGGATTTATAGAGTGTTTCATGTAGAATCACATTCTATTAAAATATTCAGAGACTTATTTTGAAATGCTACCATACTTTCCCTCATAAGTGAACACATTCAAAGACTCAGGAATAATCATGGCTTTTATCTCTTCAAAATAAGTTCTTCAGTGTTCTAATTTAGCAATCATTCACAATCTTTTACATAAAAGCAATCAGTGAACTTTCTCACTTGGGAATGTTAATATGGCACAGTGGCGGAAAGTCAGCACTAATTGAGGTACAAGTTAAGCAAAAATATTACCTATTCCTTAGTAGTTTTGTTTGTCACCAAATCTCACCAAATTATTCAATGATAATATATCAAGGTCAATTTTATATTTTTTCCCCTCTATACTTTATAATCACATTTTTCTTTAATCGCTTCTCTAATATAACTCAGTTCAAAAACCTCATTTCTGTTTCTTTTTAAATTTTTATTTACTTCTGTATAACACAAATAAATCTATTTTCCCTTATACCTTTTATAAATTGATATTTTGAATATGTCACACCCTTGGTTCAAATAAGATATCATATGAATAAACATAGCAGAGCCTATGTTTTCTTTCATTGGAGTGATAAATTGACATCAGTGTTCTAAGCATTCCTCTTATCCAAGCTATCTAATTGGAGATGCTTTCTTTTATTACATCCATAGAATTTCCTCTACTATTTTAAAAATCAGATAACTTCTTTGAATAAGAAGCCATAAGTTTTATAATAAATATCAAAAATTAAAGTCATTTAAAAATTCAAACTTTTTTATTCTCTTAATAATTTGCAGATTTTCCAGTTATTAGATTTTATACTTTGACATGGACATGACTAGAGGTCTATATATATAGTGTTATTTCATTTTATATGCTTTATTATAGAATGATCAAATGACCATAACATGATCCTCAAAACACATAATCCTTATTTCACAATGTTTTCCCTTACTTCTTCTTTGCCCTTTCATTTAGTTTATCATTGTTCTCCAATGGTTACATAACAAAAATACCCATTAATATGAAAAAAGCAGAATATACAAGACTACTTTTATTGTCTTATATTTCTGGATGTTTGTATTGGTTTTATTTAAAGTTGAATTACCTTTGTTATTTTAAAATCCAGTTTTAAATTGTCTTTGATTTAACATTTTATGGTAGAACACATGACTCGAGCTGAAATCTAGACATAAATGCTCTTTATAAACAGTATAATCAGGCTATATAACATCAAGTTTTGGTATAATTTGCTTCAACCAACAATCCTACTGAAATTATAAGTTAAAAACTTTGTAAGAGTTATAAACATATATACATGAAGCATGATCATTAAAGGAGTCCTAAATTTCTTGGACAATTCAGAAAATTGCTATGTCTGCATATGTAATATCACACGAGCTTAAGGGAAATTCTGTAAACATTCACATATTCTGATAAAGCCAGAGATATCATGAAAAAAATTTCAATTCTCATCTCTCCTGAAACAGTGATAAACAAAGGTGGTCCTCAAATATCTTGAGCTTCAGGAAAAATAAAAATTGAACGGCAGTGAATCTAATTTCCCAATGGTGTTTGAGAATGACAGTCTCACCTCTCTATTGTACCAATCATATTCATTATGTTGCTTTTATTGATAAAAGAATATGCTCTACCCTCCAGCAGTTATAGTCACTGACGTCAACAGAAATAGAAAGAAAATTTATATTTATTCCTCTTGAAAACAAAATATTCTGTTTCAAAACTTTTTAAACTGTTTTATTTTAGCATACAATTATTAATTTTAAAAGTTTCTATTTTAGGTCAATCATTAAATGAGATGAAGGATGATGATATACATCCTGTTTTAAAAGGTAGTTAAAGCATTTACTACTCCCCTTGATTGTAACCAAACAATTAGGACCAACCCTGTGAAACCTCAGAGATAGAAGTTTGGGAGAAAGGTGGATCACAGATCATATTTAAGGCATTGAGTAGCTATCCAAAACCATTCTGTTGTAGAAAGCATGAAATTCTAAGACAGCATTTGAGGAATAAAAGAAACTCTGCCGGTGCCATGTGAGATTTAAAATACATGCCTAAATTGATAGTATTCTAGTTTCTGTTGTCTCAGATCCCTCTATGTTTGTCACACCTTTCTGCAGTCCCCAGGTGACCCAGGACTATGACTAAATTTAGGAAACAGATCTAGGACTCCCATCTTTTAATTTTTTTTGGTACAGTCTCATTTGCCATACATAAGTATAGTTCAGTCATGGAATCATTTATTCATTTATGCAGCCACTAATTCATTCATTCAGTCAAATATTTGAGAACCTATTATACTTTTACTCACAATCATGTACCAGTGAAAATTATCTAAAGTTTTTCCTGATTTTGAATGTTATTTTCCTGAATGATATAACCATTCTTAGTAATGTGTCTGAGATTGAAGAACTGCACAAATTTTTCAATTTTAATTACTTCAAAATGACATTTTAATTTTCTAAGCTTCAACATTAGATGGCAGGATAATTAGCATATAATCAGGGAGAAAAGAAAAAAAAATAGTTAAGACATCCAGAGAAATAGAATAAAAGACATTGCATTTATCCTCTCAACTGAAAGGACCAACAAAACGTACAAAGTATATAAAACATATATGACTCAAAAGACATTGCAATTAAAAAGAAATGTGATCCTTGACAGATAAGAAACAAATAAGGTAACCCTGTTGATTTCCCCAGTTTACTGCCCTGAGAGTTTCCAGGTTATGGTGCAAAGAATGAGGGACTTTGAGTTGTAGAGGAGCTAAGAGTCTGGGAAGAACATGGAGCTCTAGTTAGCAAGAAAGAATACTGAAGAAGAGATAGCTAGATGTAGAAAAAAAGAAATCAAGATTTCTACAAGGAAATTAAAACAAAACAAAATATGGAACAGCAAATGGGCCCAAGAAAGAAAATAATAAATGAAGTCACTGAAATAGAAAGGCATAACAAAAGTGAGAAAAATCAATAAAATAAGATAAAAATCTAGTTCTTAAAGAAGATGAAAAAAATTTATGAACCTCTAGTCAGACTGATCGAGAAAAAAGAGAAGACACAAATTATTAATATCAAGAATGAGAAAATTAACACTACTACAGATTCTACAAATGTTCAAATGAAAAATAAGGGATTATTTTGAACAACTTTACATGAATAAAATCTGTTCTCCTTTGTTGGGAACTCTGTTGCTCAGTGTAGAGAGGGAGAGGTATTCTGCCTTTTGGCTTATGCAGGTAGGTGTCCAAAGCAGTGTTGTTGGCAATTTGAGTCAATTGGAACTCAGACCCCAGGGAGGGGGTTCAGGTGCCAGTGGCGGTGGACTAGGTTTGGTAATCCTCAGTTCCCAGGTTCCTGGATTGTGTGCTTGAGTCCGGCTCTGGAAAAACGCTCAGGCAGGAGATGGACAGATGCACTGTTGGCTTGTAACACCGCTGCTCTCCTGCATCTCCCCTTTCCCCTGTGGTTGTCACAGACCACACAGATTCTGGGGAATGTTCATGTGAAGGAGCAGGCTTGTCCTCAGGCCACTGTGGAAAGCTCAGGTGGGGGCAGGGCAGGTCCCTGTCCATGGTGGCAGTGGAGGTGGGTATCTGCTGGTGCCTTTTTCCCTGGGCAGCAGCCAGAGCCATCACAGGGGGCAGAGCCCACTTGGTGGCATCAGCTGGAGCTGGCAGCGATATGTGTCTGGCCCCACCAGGTCCTCTGGCAGTAGGAGCCATGGTGGAGGGTGAAGTCTAACTGGTGGCATTAGTAAGGGCCAATAGCCTTGTGGTTTTGGCAGTGGCAGCAGCAATGGTATGGTGTCAGCTGGCCCCAGGGCTCATAAGAGCATCTTGTTTCCCCACTATCTCCCTGGTCTGGCAGCAGCAATGTGTAAGGGGCAGTAGCGGAGCTGGCTCCTGGGCAGATGCAGTACTCAGGGCCCAGGAGCCTGTGGGATCCAACTGTATCCTCTCTTTGGAGCAGTGCTGTGTACTTTCTAGGCTGCTCCCATATCAATCTTGATACCCAGGTAGGGAGAGGCCACCTTGTAGTTTGGATTACGACATCTACAGGGAGAGTGTGGGGTGCTTGGGGTCTCTCACTTGTCCCTTCCCCACACATGGGTTCCTCTCCTGGGTACCACTGATCCAGCCTGGCTCGTTACCCTACTTCCCTCTTGCTTTTGGTGCCTCTATTGCTTCTCTGTTGATCCTGATGCTCTATCTTCAATGATCTATCCAAAGTTGAATATCTACTCATCTCTTTCAATGCTCTCCATGGAAGAGCAGCATGTGTCAGCTGTTTCTAGTCTGCCATCTTGGTCGCCATCTCTACAATTTCTCTTAACTGAATAAAGTTTAAATACTTCAACTCTACAGTTAGGAGTTTCAGTAAAAGATGATTTAGTAATGATATTGTTCTTTGATCTTCACCTTTAAGTAAATCCAACAGTATAAATGATATAGAATCTAAGATTCATGTTTTGTAATCCTCAGTACATTCTTGAAACTCTAAAAATATTTTCTTTAAGAACAACTTTTCTTTATATTTAGGAAGACTATTTTAATGACAGAATGACAGAACACACCTATTGATTGAAGATTTTTTCCCTAAAGTGTGATTTATGTCATGCTAATTAGGAGTTGCCTGCCCTTAAATAACTCTTCCCTGGATGACAGAAATTATCTCATTAAAACTATTCTCTCTCTCTCTCACACACACACACACACACATATAGAATCTTGCTATCTGTTTTTAAAAGCTGATTCCTTGTGCGCATAAAATGCAGTTTAATGCAAGATGTGCCATCAATTTTTGAGGAAAATAAAAAGAATTAAATGTATATTTCTGCTCAAAGACATTTCTGATTTTTATTACTAATCAAATACTAAAGGTATAACCAAAAATCAAACAATGCAATATTTCTTGAGATTTTGTAGAATTATCAGTATTTATAAATGGTTTATGTCTTCACACTCACTCTTTACATGTTGGTAATTTTACTTCAAAGTTGGTATTGCATGTCCTTGTCAAGCACTAAATCTGTCTCTATGATCACGTATATGTGTGTGTGTGTGTGTATCTTGAAAATATAAGAATGGCTAAATAATTCAGTGTCTTATAATAAAAATTATCCTTTGTCAAAAATAAGTGATAAATTATCTACAATATATTAAAATCTTAAAGAAACAATATAAGATAACGTGGTATGAGTGTATAATTTTAGTGGAAACACTTCTGGGCATTTTACGTTATTCCTTTAAAGCTCATAAATTCTTATGAAGAAAGTGTAAATGAGATTTGTTACACAGCTTGATTAAACAGAAATATCTTACATGCAGAAACAGAAAATCGAATGTGAGTGAGTCTGATTCATAGCACAGCACAATATATATTCATAAAGCAAATTATTTAAAATATAACTTCATATTTTTTAGAGCTATAAACTGTTGTAAAATTGTACACTTTTCCTGCCACTCACCTCTAGACCCAGATTTAAAGGGCTAATGTAATTGAGTCAATTCTGTCTGGATATCTCTTTCAATTAACCTGAAGTCAACCTATTGGTAGACTTACTTCCATAAAATACTTTTTTGCCATATAATGAGTAATAACTCATCTTAATTACAAAATTTGTCCACACTCAAGAGAAGTATGGAGTCACTGGAGTAGTTTTGGTATTCTGGCCCCCATAGTTTCATTTCCTTTTTAACATTCTCTTTTAAGATAAAATGATAGATTTTTCCCTTTCATATCTGTTTGAAAAGGATCACCGCATGATGACTTGTATTCTCTTATTATTCAACTATGCTTTTCAACATTCCCCTGGGTTGAATGCAGAGGCTACATGCTTAGGATAATTACCTGCACATCAATGTGACACAATTCCATGACATTTCGATAAAGCCAGTTCTGCCTGGGATTATGGATGACACATCTTCAAATGTCAAATGTTCACAAGAATATTAGTAAGGGATTCTCCAAGAAAAGATTCATTAATTTTCAAACTGATTTATCAAGTTTCTCTTGATTGGCTAATTCTGATATTGTTTGGAAGAAGCCAGAAATGAGATTTTAAGAGTTACGTAGAGGTAACGTTCTTCTTGAAAGAAATATAAGCAAGGGACAACAATATGTACCTTTGAATAAAGCTTGCGGTGCCACTTTTTTCTATATCCTGTATGTGATGACCTAGCTGCCTAAACTTTACAAAATCTCTAAAGTTGTAACAGACTGGGTTTATATGTGTTTATCTTTAAGATTTCTTAGGAAGTCAGAAATCCACTTAAAGTAAAAATGGAAATCCTGACCTTGCTATCAATGTATTTTGATAAACATTCAGGTAGTACTATCTTCATACTGAAATATTTTGGTGTCTTTAAACCAATAAGAATATTCTTTTTGTATCTTTAGGACATGAGGGCCTTGTCTAAAAAGACCTAAAAGCCCCCAGTGCCTTTTTTTTATTTAGTGTAGAATTAGTGAACAGAAAGTGTGGAGATATTTAGAAAATGCAGAAAAAAAATGGGAAGAGTGTAAATAAAGAGAACAAAGAAAATTTGGGAAAATTATATTTTTTTATGTAGGTCCTCAATTATTGGTTGACTATCTCTCCAATGAAGTATTTAAGAACAAGATAGCTGTATGTTCTAGCCTCAACTACTATAGAAAAGAAAACAGACCAACAGTACTAGAAGATTTAAAAAGTCACCCCTTTCCCATAGCCATATAAACAAT
Source organism: Propithecus coquereli (assembly GCF_000956105.1). NCBI lineage: Eukaryota > Metazoa > Chordata > Mammalia > Primates > Indriidae > Propithecus > Propithecus coquereli. The sequence goes on along the minus strand of NW_012137747.1, from coordinate 5,880,087 downwards.
TGCCATCACGATATTCTCAAGTAGTAAGAAACTGTAAGAATTTGTAGTACTACTCTCTAAGTTGGGTAAAATGATCACAACATGAGTTAATGGGTTTATAAATACCACAATCTGTATTCCCATCTTGAAACTCATAACATGATTAGACTAATTTTCACATTTCTCACACATTTAAATATAGAAAAACTCATAAACCATATTGTCTGAATATATATATACATTAATTTTCTCAATTAGACACTTAAGATTGTTTTTCCAAATCATGCATGAATCATTTAAAATAAAACCTCATTATTTATTCACTAAAGCTATTGAATTTCCTCCTAGCCTTTGCTTTGAATATAGTGTCTTTTTACTCTCTGGCTGGCAAAACCAAAAGCAGTGCAGGATTTTTCAATAAGGCAGAGACGGGGGAATCATATGCTTATTCATAAAACAACCAAGCAAAACAAGCTGCCTAAGCAGAAATTCATTGCAGAGTCAATTTGTAGTCAAGCAGAACTGAGACAAAGAAGCAAGGTATGGCAGAGCTCCCACTGAGGTGGTCCTATTTTAAGCAGAGCCTCAAGCTTGCGAATAGAGTCCATTATTTCTTCTTATTTTAATTCAACAGAAACAGAACAAAGCACATTCCAATTCCACCAGCAAATTAGGTAGAGCTGAACAGAATGGATTTTACACTGACAACACAGGACAGAACAGGCAAATGGAATCTGGGAGAAGGCGATAGAAAGCGAGAGAGCCAAATTATTTTAAATTTTATTTTATTTTAATTTCTTTTCTGATTAAAATAAATTTCAAAATATTTCAAAGTGTCCAAATTAGACATTTGAAGATCAGTTTGAAATTTGGCAGAAGCATGCAAGGCAATAGCTCAAACTGCAGATGAAGCCAGGAACAATATAGATTTATAAAATATTTAGTTTATCTAAATTCTAGCTCCTAATAAACTGTAGAGCTGCCTAAACTATGTGTCACAAATATTTTAATTTTTCAAATTTTATTTTACTTCATAGTGTTTACAGAATTTTTTAAACCAAATTAAGTTCCTTCCCAAATCAATATTTATATGTGTGTATGGTGGGAGGGGTAGGGGTTGTTCTTTGGTGTTTCTCTCTCTAGGCATTATTATATTTTAGAATTGTTTTTCCCAAAGTTAATATTAGTGTGTGTATATATTCCTTAAAAGTTGTTATCAATGGAATCCAATTACAATCCTAATTTTAAACAATTTTATATCATTCAGGCATAAGGAAAGTTAAATACATCCTTAAAACTGGGGAGGCAGGGCAACATACCTCACCTGGAAAGCACAGAGAGGCCTAGAGTCAGGCACTACCTGAAATAATACAGCACAAGGGCACCTTCCATCTAACTCTGTGTAACCTGAGCCCTAGGCACTGGTTCTTGTCAGTGGTCCACACATTCACCCTTTTTCCCGCCATTACTCATTGCCTTCTTGTCAAATCTGTAAGCATTTGTCATGGTCTCATGATTCAGAACATCTTCATGAAAACCAGACATAGACATAAAATCACATAAAGACCAAATAAAATATTAGCTTTATTATATCTCATTATTGACATCCTGAGAAATGATAAAACATAAAACTAATGTCTAAATAATTGTTGGCAAAGCAGTAAAGGATTGATAAAAATAAAGTATCTTATTGAAATCAGTAACTAAGTTATTGGATTTGGAATTAGTTTGAAACATAGGTTCATTTGCTTTTAATTCTCCTGCATACTAGATGTCCTTGAAGGGATAACAGATAAACATACAATGTGGTTCATATGCTACCAATGAAATGAAGCTGATTTACAAAGAGAGATTTAAAAAGACAATATTTTAGAGAGAGTTCTTAGAGAATACCTCACCGAGAACATGATATTTGGGCAGAGAGCTGATGAAACATGAAGCAAGAAACCCTTGTCAATGTCTGGAAAGAAAGAATCATAAAAATGGAAGAGCAAGTTCCATGGCCCTGACAAGCAACAGGCTTGATACAATCAAAGAATAGCTAGAAGGCTGCTAGAGCTGAAGATGCATACTTGAGAAAGAAAACAGTACAGTCTTTGGTTAAATGTAGACAAGAAATACATGATAAATATATTTTATGTTAATAAATAT
>NW_012137747.1:5868659-5877866 GCF_000956105.1 Propithecus coquereli | reverse complement strand
AAAAAATTAATGTACCCTGTGGAGAACATCACCCCTCAGATCGGCAAAAATCCAAATATTTGGTAACACACTTTTTTTGGCAAGATTGTGAAGTAGCAGACATGTGCCTTCATTGCTGGTAAATTTTTTTAAAATTTATACTTGAAGTCACTAGCTATGGAGATTTGACAATTTCTACCAAATTTAAAATTGCATGTCCTCTTTGACGTGCCATGCCATTTCTAGGAATTCATCTTGCACATACACTAGCACACGTTTGTATAATGACATGTAGAAGCTATTCATTGCATTTTAAAATATTTTCAAAAATTATTTTTTAAAAATGCCATTTCTAGGAATTCATCTTGCACATACACTAGCACACGTTTGTATAATGACATGTAGAAGCTATTCATTGCATTAAAAAATATTTTCAAAAATTATGGAACAGTTAAAATAGTACACAGAGCTCCCATTCCCTCTTTACCCTCATTTACCCTAAATGTTAACATTTCACTACATTCTCTTTATCATTTTATCTCTGTGTGTATATATGCGTGTGTCTGTGTGTATATATGTAGGTATATGTCCATATATTATGTTATGACCCATTGGAGAATAAATGGCAGACATGATGCTTCTTACCCTTAAATATTTCTGTACGTATTTCCTATAGAAAGAACATTATATGCATAAACACTATGCAATTATCCATTCTGCACAACAGCCAATTAATTGTTTGTTAAAGAAACAGGGCAGTGATTTTGAAGATTGTTTCTCAGTTAGGGACACTCTGGTATTTCCTCATATTTGATTCAGTTTGTACATTTGGTGCAAGGATATCACAGAAGCAATTTTGGATTTCTCTTAGCGAATCATTGGGAGATACACAATTTTGAATTATCCCATTATTAGTAATGCTAATTTTAATCACTTAAGGTTGTGTGGCCAAGTTTTTCCACTGTAGTTTACTATCATTTTCTTTTGCTTTAGCGGGGAGATATTTTGGGACTATGTAAATAGACTGATTTCATCAAATTCGCACCCATTTATTTTAGTATCCATTGATACTTGCCTGAACTAAGCATTACTAGTATGGTGGGATTTAAAAAAATCTGTTATTTTCTATATTTATTAGTTTCCATTCTAGTGTAAGGAAGAATCTTTCCTTCCCTCCTGTTGATTAATTCACAGTATTAAGAAATCGAGTATTTCTATTATGTTCAATAGATTATAAGCCATTATCATTATTTATTTCAATGCTAATATTATCACAGATTTGGTCAGTAGGAACTCTTTCAAGCTGTCTCCTTTGTCTTTCTGACATACCCATGTCATTATTGGAGCACTTGCTTACTTTTTAGCATATTACAGGCATTTCTTTAGTTTTGGTACAAGATATAACAGCCTGTTTATTTTCTCTGTCCCATTCCTGGAAAACAGTCATTTTCTAAGAAGCCCTGTTTCCGTGTAGTGGAGAATGACAACTAGAATCAGATATTGTCCTTAGGTATATCCATTGCTACTAAGATTTCACTGTTTCCAAACATTCTCACTGGACAGAACTGAGGAAAAAACATGTGTATATATTCATATATACACAAGCACTCACACACATGTGGATATATACCTATTTCTTCATGCCTATCTGACTACCCACTCGCTCACCTACCTACATACCTATCTATCTCATTTATAAACCATAAATTCACAGTGTCTCCAAATCCAATTCGATATCCCAGCGTCCATTCTATTTTTCCACTTAGCCATATGTATAAATTTCTTCTCTAACTATGAAAGACCTGGCTCCCATTCTTCTCAATACACTTTCTAAAAAGGTGAAAAACCTGCAAGCACACTTTCCTAAATAGAGCTCAATATTTACTTACAGCTTTCTTTTGTCTTTTAAAGATATACAACAAAAAATTTCCAATAAAGTTACTTGGATTAGTTTCTTACCTCTTTTCAGCATAAGTTAATTTTTTGAAATAAAGTTTCAAAAATTCATTCTTTTTTGTTTGTATTCAAATTTATGATTTTTCTACAGTCTTATTTTTTTTCCTCAGGTATCGTATTATGAGTCAAATTATGCAAAATAAAACAGATTCTGCTTCTGCTTATGATGAAGTAACAGGGGAAAGATACTCATTTTCTAAACAATGAGAAAAGTAGAAAAAATATGCAAAAGATCAATTTTCAGACATTAGAAAACAAGGATGTGCAGGGCAGTGACACCTGATAATAAGGAGATAAATGATGTGCCCTGTGATTGCCCTAATTTATTTCTAGGATATGGTGCAGACCTAATCTAGTACTCTCACTGAATTAAGGATATGAAACTTGAGTTTGAGAATACTAAGTCATCTAGAATTTGTGGGACAAAATAATAGAGAGTGGGAAGCTTCTCAGAAAGGTCATATTTTCCTTTTTCCTGATTTTATCTTTGGGTGCGAGAAATGTTTACATTCTCATACATATACTTAGGCTTTGTTCTGGTAAACAGTTAATTTAATTGAAAGTAGTTATATACTCTTCAGGTCTTATTTTTAACTTTTGTAATGTAGGACCAGTCTATGACCAATTATTCTCCATTACTTAGGAAAGTTCCTGTGAATCCTTTACCATTGGAAAATTGTCCATTGAAAAATCTGGCTGGTGGGATAAGCACACTTCAAGGCCCTCTGTGAGCAAGGGGTATTGTCACCTCTGATTTTCTGAATGGTTCTTTTTCAAGCCTCCAGTGGTTTCCTCACACGGATGTGATGATCAGCACTTAACAAATACAAAAGTGGGACCCTCTGCAGATTTCTGGGATTCATGCTCTGGATAGCTCTGTCCTCTCTGACATTCTATCCCCTTGTTTTCCCAGATTCCCAGCTCTATTCTCCCAATTTAGCAGGTCCAGTAGGCTCCAGCTGGGCTCACCTTCTTTGCACTACAATTGAAAACTCTATAAATTGGTCAGTTCTAGTGGCCTCTTCATTTGTTCCCCATCTCTCAGGGACCACTATCTTTTGTTGCCTAATGCAGTGTCTTGCTTGCTGTTGCTTCATGTGTTTGGTCCACTTTTTGGTTGTTCAAAAGAGAGAATACATCCAGTTCCTGTTAGTCTATCAGCTTACATGGCATCTGGCATCATCCACTTCAAGCCATCCAATGTTTGGGTCTAGTTTCTCCCTGAAGTCTCCTCTCCCTAGATTTCACATTAGTTGGTTGCCCTGTGACCTCAGATTTCTCATAGGTTCTAGGAAATCCATTAATTTGAAATTTTTCAGTAAGAAAGACTTTTCTTAGCATTCCACACTTGATAACTGAAAATATGTGAACAAAAGTATTTTTTTTCTTAAATAGGAGTATTAAAACAGCTGTTAAATGAAAGAGAAGGATCATAAAGACTTCCTTAATGAAGATGAGTCAATCTTCCTGTCTGTTTTCTTGGAGATAAACATGGTGTCCAACATTGGTCAAGTCCTCTTACTCTTACACATTGGAAAATTTCTGTAGAGCTAATAGAAATTCAAAAAAGTGAGTTATGCCAGTATATCATGCAAAGTGCTTAATTAGTTTCCATTGTAAATGACTCAGAGTAAGACAGTCTTTCCACAGTATATCACATTAGCCCAAGATAAAGATATTTGCCTTTTGATTTAATGGGCTACTTACTGGAGTGTATTAAACTTTGCTATATGCCAGTTTATTGCCTTTAACTGAATAATCATTTTAAAGGGTGTCAGTTTTACTCTTGAGACTAACAAAAACAAGAAAAACACGATTAAGTACTATTTAAAAAATATTATGGTAAAACAAGTACTTCATGACCAACAGGTAAGGCAAGGGTTAAACCACTTATGGGTAGTAGAACAGCAATGCCTATTATGCAGTTGTTTCCCACTCCTTCTAATTAAATTGCTAGGAAGATAAAACAAAACGTAAAAGCAGGTTTGTAGCATCCTTGGAAACTAATAGATCACATGAAAATTCTTGGAAAAAAATTCATTCAATTCCAGTGTTAGTGTACTTGTGTTAACCTTCAAATCTTATTATTAGATAAAATTAGATGTATATTTAGAATCATTTTTATGTAGGCATTGAGAAAAAATAAACTTTATACCATATTCAAGTGGAAATTTTATTTGGCCTGCTTAATATGCTTTTATGCATTCAATATCAAAATAGAGAAACATCTAGTTGTGCAAAATGAATAACAATTTTTAATATTTTTCTTCTGACATAATGAATTTGTGAACCACAAAAATATAATGTCATATACAATTATATGGATTGTGTCTAAATGCTTTATTTTTACTAACTATATGCTTGTTATAGGCTTAGTAATAAATGCTATGCTTTGGTTTTAATTCGTCATTTGATTCTTTGGTTATCATGCTTTTGGCCATAAGTATATTTTGTAGTTTTAATCAAAAAAAATTGTTTTGCAATGGTAATTAATCTTATTCATTTAAAAATAAAGTAGTGTAATTTGCTAATTCCTTAAAGATATTTAAGAAGGTAATTCATGTCACTTTCCTTTTTCCTTTACTAATTTCGTGGTGTTTCTGTACTGTGGTTATAGAAGTGAATCAATTTTACTAAGATAGACAATATTTAAACAGAATAAGATGAAGCAATGACAAAGGTCTCTAGATCTTTCAAATAGTATTTCCAAAACTTGTTAAAATAATTTATTGAGCAATACAATCAGGCTTTAAGTGGCAAATATTGCATTTCACCAGTCTTCCATTTTAATATTTTTATGTGTGATTGGATTTGCTTTCATAATATGATCTTGTTACAACCTTTCTCTTCTGTGATTTTGTTCCATTTCTTTAAACTGATCCATGCAGATTTAAAAACCCAACAGATAAAAGCGCAAAAAAGGAGTGCTTAAGGATTACATAAAATTATAGGGAATGGAGAGGTAGTTTCTAGCTTGATAATTCCTTTGTAAGAAAAGAACTTATAAATAAAATAATTTGGGTAATTTTGAAGGTTTATATTATGTACAAAATATTATTAAATGTAAGATCTTTGAATAAAATGGACTGTCTTCCCTATTTTCTTGAATCTCACCATCAAAATTTTTACTGACTAGTTATTGGAAAAGTTTTTGTAATATCAAGAGCATGGTCTTGCTCATTGCATGGTCTTTTAAATTATGAAAGTGCTTGGTTTATATTATATGAATCTGATTTATTAATAGAATCTGATTCTACTGTGGTTGAGAAGAGTTACCCAGAACAATTGAGTTCATTTAAAGGAAGTTTCTTTAGATTCAAAATACATCTAGTTCAAAGGATTAGGTAAATTAAATGAGTTAGTGTATATTAGGGCCCAGCATTATACTTTGAAGGCCATAGTTCTGAATAAAAGTTGATTATTTCTCCTTCTTCACAAATTTTTATCCATGATGGTGCACAATGTGAAATTACAGACTAATTTTTCCAGTAAGGAGAAAAAAAAAATCAAGCCATTCCTCTTCCTCTTATACAGTTGATTCAATCCATTCAAGGATGTGCATTGCAATGCCTTTGTTTATTCTGAACGCTTTCCCTGATATGTCCTTACCCTTTAAGCAAATCCCTACCTATGCTTCCAAGTTCATACTTCTTCCTTGAATCATTTTTAGTACCTTGAAATGCCTATCAGCAATTCTGGAGTTCATTGTAACATGGTTTTTTAACTTATAAATCACATTTCCCTATATCATTATAGTTAATTAATTTTTAATATTTCTACTTTAGCATTAAAGATTGCACATCAATAGTAAGTTTTCTTCAAGTGTAGTTAAATGACTGCATTGTTTTAATACTTAGTATCTTGTAGGACTAGTCACTGCTAAATGGAGAGGCCTTTATTTCCAGTGCTGATAACTCTTCAAAAAGCCATTTTGTATCTACTAGATTATAGGATGCTTTCAGTCCTTAAGAGCAACCGTTTGAGTTATAGTCATAGTTTATGTCATCAAATGCAAAATAAATCTTAGTAATCACAGACTTTTAGAAGGGACATTAGGGGATATGTAGTCAATCTTCCCACTGTTCCAGAGTGTGACAATAAAGTTATGCTTTCCATTCTCCCTGCCCCAGGAAAACTATAAAGGACATTGGCTTACATTGTGGGCCTTAGCAAGAGGCATGGCATGGCAATTGGTGAATAATTACAGCTTGTTTTCTGCATATGCACAGCATTGTGCAAGTGAACAGCCAAGTTATTTCATACTGAGTTTAGAATTATGTATGACTTTTTGGTCGGGAGACATGAATTTGATTATTCGTTCATTCACTACCTTCTGAAAGTCTTTAGCAATGTCTTTATCATAGTAAAACAATCTAGTATTGTTTTTAAATCCACCCAGTCCTATCTCTAATTCATCTTTTCTGGATCTGTGAAAAAGATTGAGAGGAAATCAAGCACCCATCACAGAAGGTTGTCATTGTTCTTTTCTTTTATATTACCTTTTCTGCCTCTTCTAAAGATTTGCTTCCTATCCCCAATGGGGCTTTCAAAAGCCACTCTGTACACCCAGGTTCCTTATGTCTCTTTATCATACATTACTTTATTTCAGGTTTGTTACTCATTTATTGCTCTTTAACTTTTCAATAAATAATGTCTTAATTTAGGCTACCCAGAAGCAGACCTTGAGATAAAGTTTGAGTAAAAATATATTTGGGAAGCGATTCCAGAAATCATCAACAGGGAAGTGAGGAAAAATGACAAGGAAGAGGAAGAAGTCAACACAGGGGGACAAATGGAGCTCACCCAGCTGAAAAACTGTGGGAGACAATGAACTCTCCTTGAAGTTATGCCAGTCAAGGTGGAGGAAGCTGGTGTATTTATCTATTCACTGCCATAAGTCACTAAAGGCAATATCTCTGTAATACTTTTGGCTTGTTTTGGTTGAAAACAAGTGTGCTTCTGTAGCAAAAAAAAAAAAAAATTAAAAGGCCCCTCAGGCAGAGAGTTTAGATGTTTTGTCAGCAAAACCTTCCTTGCGAAAATGTAAGTGTGGAGTGCATATGGACGGGCAACAGCATCTGCTACAATATCTATTCAGTACTTACTGATTGTATGGGGCATACAAAACTTTCAAATTGTTTAGTAATAAATAGCAAACAAAACACAAGTATTAAAGTGTTAATTGACAAGATAACCCTAACCCTAACCCTAACCCTAACCCTAACCCTAACCCTAACCCTAACCCTTACCCTTTCTTACAGAAATCATGTATCAGCGTAAAAGAAGAAGTACAGAAAATCACTTAAGTTAAAAAAAATGAGAACAATTCTAGGTGGGAAACTTAAGTAATAAAAATAATAAAATGCCAGCTAAACTCCGAATAAAATGTTGCATTTAGATAGAGCAGGGTTTCTCAAGCTCCACAATGTTGTCATACGGGCTGACTTTGTAGTGGGAGATATCCAGCATCTGGTAGGATAATTAGCAGCATCCAGCATTTACCAACTCTTTATTTCTAAACTAAGTTTGCGGAAAATATCTTGAATTTGGTTATAGGCCATAAGTATGTGAAATATTAAGCAACAATATAGAACTGATTTTTGAGCGACCTATGATCTCTTACAAAAATAAGTGACTCTGCAAACTTATATACTTTTGGGCATGGATTAGGCATGGATTGGGAATGATTGGGCATGGATGAGATTTTTGATTGTGGGGTCATCTTAGCTTAGAATGATTTACACTTAAATATATTTTGAATCATTCCACTAGACTATCTTGTTTAAACAGAATAAATTATTTGCCTTTTTTTCTATATTGAAAGATAATACCATCACTTCTGTAGATCAGTGTGTATAAGTTTGTGGCTTGAAGGATTTAGTACTAAGTTTAGCTCACTTAGGAAAAATATTCCACAAGGAAGAAAACATACTAAAATCCCGTTCATAATGAAATTTTCATTTTGGACATTTTATTTTTATTTGCTAGCACATTACTTGCTATATATATTTGTACCAGAAATTGTTATAATTATAATGTGAAAGATAATTCTGTTTTAATATAATTTATTTGAGGGATCTATTTAAAGAAAAATTGTGCTTAAAAATTGAATACAACTCTAACAAAGAAAAACTATTTATATGAATTTAAACATCAGTTTTTAAGAATGCTTGAAAATACCAAAGATGTTATCATAATACAATAGTCAACTATCAAAACTAGTATATTTAAGAATAAATGGAGGAAAAAAACTTAGAGGGGGAAAATGTTAATATTTAGGAAAATATGTGAGAGCAATACTTTTGTTCTGATGAAATATGAAAGTATTACCCATAAAGATGCTTTTCGACTTACAATGGGGTTTGTCCTGATAAATCTATCATAACTTTAAAACATCATGATCACAAATGCATTTAATATACATCACAGCTTAGACTAGCATGCCTCACAACACTTACTTTAGCCTATATTTGGGCAAAAATAATCTAACGCAAAGGATATTTTATAATAAATTGTTAAATATCTTATATGATTTATTGAATACTGCACTGTTAGTGAAAAACAGAACGGTCGTATGGGTATTAGAAATATAGTTTCTACTACATGCATATTGCTTTGTATCATTGTGAAGTTGAAAAATTGTTAAGTGCAGGAGGATCTACTGTACTCATTTCCTTTTAATATTGGTCTATTCTAACTCTTAAAGTTCTTTCTTTAAAAGAAGGTAAAAAACCTGATATAGTTCTAAGATGATTTTGTGTTTGTTTAGAGAAAATGCTACATATGTGAGACTGAAAAATTCAACTTTTAGAAAAAGAAATCTTACATGGAAATCTTTTACTATTTGAAATATACCTTAGTCTTCGTCTATTTCACAATCACAGGAAATCAATATAGACTCTTTCAATTTCTAAAGTGAAAAAGAATCTTTAGGGGAATCACATCAGTTTGTTTACATTTGAAATAAGGGGACTAAAGTTTCAAACAATTATTCCCAACATCAGATGGATAATTAATAGCAATTCTATGACTGGCAGTCATGGCTTCTGATTCAACAGTTCATATCTCTTCCTTTTGTTGTTTCTTTCCCCAACAACTCATCTTGGTTTTCTAAAAACTATCAAATTTGTTTAAACAATTATTATTATTTGCTATGCTTTAAAACCTACAAAGATAAATTTTAATACAATGGAAAAAAATTCAAATGAAGTAGAGAAATTTATAACAAATTTTTCATTGGTTCAGTACTCCAGCACTGAAGCTGTTAATTAT
>NW_012137747.1:5867248-5867912 GCF_000956105.1 Propithecus coquereli | reverse complement strand
ACACTTTTTCATGTACAGTTTTATGAGTTTTGACAAATGCACTGTAATAAAACTATAGAATATTTCTTTCTCTTGAACCAAGTTCCCCCTTCTATATAGTAAAACCCTCCTGGAGCCTCTTAATCACTGACAACCACAGTTAAAAATGAATAGAGCATCTGACTGACAAACAAATTCATGTGTTTAATACTAGGCATAAACTTTTAAAAGGAAGTGTGTAAATGGCAATTCTTACTTGTCGTTACAAACCTGAGAAAAAGTACAAGTCAGCATTTCATTATACAACTCTGCCATATCTAATTGCAATTTGCAAAGGTGCTGAGTGGTATATAATATCCGAGGTTCACAACTGCTGTTGCTTTGAAAGAAAACATTTGATTCTGATTTCATTGATTCTGGAAGTTGCACTTTAGTAATTACAGTACTGATTTTGTCTTTTAATTTGGAAAAAGATATTTCCTAGGTTAAGAAAAAGTAAAGAAAATAGACAAATATAGGAAACTGTTTCAGTGAAAGGAAGAAAGCCCTAAATTTATTTTCTTCAAAAAGAAAATTTCAGTAGATATTTGAAAAAAAAAAATTGTTTGTTGTTATTTTGTGATTTTATCAGAAAGTCTATAGAATTGACATTTACTTGTAGAACCTTATAAAGTGCTTACATATT
>NW_012137747.1:5864989-5866615 GCF_000956105.1 Propithecus coquereli | reverse complement strand
GTCTGGGTGAAGGTCATGAGATTGTCTTCCCAGGAGATGGGACAGATCAGAATCATCAACTACAGTTAAACAGCAATAGCCTGAAGCCGAAAAGCCTCCCTTTAAAAGTTTTGTATTTCTGCTTATAGTTAGAAAAGTTGGTATTTTAAGATGAGAGACTACCATTTTCTTCATTTCTGGCAAATTAATAAATCTACCTTTCCTTCTCCTCAAACCATTTGTCCTCATTCTTCTGATGTGTCCTTGGGGACACGTGCTGAGCTTTTAGTAACAAAAAGACTCCTTCTTTGAAAATTTAGAAAAATGCAAAAGCTACATGACCATATAACTTTAAAAAAATATTCAGATAATTCCTTTCTTCATAGCATGGATATACTAATTAAAACAGCACTAAAGACATATTATAACTGTTATTCCAAAGTCTTTGAGACTTCGTGGGAATATTGGTTGTTTTAAATGGCCTAAATTATTGACAGAACATAAATATATCAAAGACTATTTAAAATTTAGCTCTGTGCTTCTGGCTATACATTTCAGAGTCTGTGGCCCTAAGAAATCATGGCAGTAACTTGAAAGAAATTGTAAACCAGTCTAGCTGGGAGGATTTTAGAAGTTTCTCTTGACATTTAGAGAATTTGGAAGATTCACCACACACTTATAAAATTCCTTGGATATCATGACATATAATGTAACATTATGGGATTTAAGGCTAAATATCTCTAATCTCAGCTCTTTGGGACCAGAATGAAGGGTGTTTTTGTAATCAATTGCAGGCTCAGCTACTTGCTGCTTGTAAAAGCCAGTAACAAGGAGAGATGTAGTGAAAGGAAAGTGACTTTATTCTGGAGCTGGCAGTGGGGAAATGGCCAAGGCTTGTGCCTCAAAGAAACCATTTCAAAGTCTTAGACTGAGGGTAGGGGTTATAAAGAGGCAATTTGGTATGAATGGCATGCAGGAGTGTCAGGGAGGCGCTGGTCAGCATGATTTGTTCTGAGGACTATTTTGAATTGTTGCTCCACCTGGTGATTGGCCTGGGCCATCTCAAAGGCTCTTTATATATAGATTAACTGTGACCTTGAGGTAATCTCCTGGTGGGGGTATGGATTGTTTTAAGACTCAGGCTCTGGAATTTCTAAACAAGCACATAATTAGATATAGAAAACTTGTGCAGGGAAGTGTCTGGTGGAAAGGAGGAGGGTAAAGATATTTCATAACAAGAAACACACAGGAAAATTTCAAAATGAGAGATTTAAAAACAGGACACTGGTTACATTTTCACGGGGGAGAAGGCAAGATTTCACTCCTATTGCAAGTATATTTTAAGTACTTAGAATAATATGGGGTAAATATGTTTGGGAAAACTAGCCTGCCCCTCAATCATATGAATTTCCTTGTAAATCCTTGTTATTTAGCTCTGCATTTTTGACCAAGACACCTTCCCTGTGTCAACTCATACCATTACCCAGAATTACAATCTAGTTTACATAAAAAGTGAGAGTCAAATTAAACACACAAAGGCAAAATGGCAACAGATACACAGGTTACCACTGGAGAGTCAATTGATAGATTTAAAAAATGAGTTATCATATATAGAATGAACCTCCTGATATTGCTGATATCAACCAT
>NW_012137747.1:5848106-5854884 GCF_000956105.1 Propithecus coquereli | reverse complement strand
CAGTTGTTCCTTCTTGCCTTTAAATTTTCGTTAGGATAATGACACTTCCTGTTTAGTCTCTGAGCCAGTACGTGGTGTTTGTGGGTGAGATTCCACCACACCCTTTATGATGAATCAGTAGATGCAGTAAAAGGGTGTGTAGGATGACCTCCCTGTCAGTAGGTGGCACTTGCAGGGAGGAGCGAGCTGCGGTGCTGTTTTTGGGTCCTGCAGCTAGCTCTTATTCCTCTAGAGAGGCCCTCTTGTGCCTTGGGTCTTGGGTGGGGTCCTGGGATTTCCAGGTGTGTCCTTATATTCTCCACCTCAGTTGGGGGAGTGAGTCTGGGTGGGGCTGGGTTGGGTAAGCCTGCCCTCAGGCTCCACAACTGCTGTTAGCAGGGTCAAAAGCCTACTCTTTGTTTCTGTGCAGAGCTGCCAGGAGGGGCTGAAATGGGTCCACTCAGCTGAAAGTCTGGGCTTTGGGCTGTCTAAGACCCGCACTCTGGAGCAGGTCTTGCTCCTCTCCACTCTCCCCCTCTTCATGGCCTCTTCCAGGCCTCTGCCAGCAAGCAGGACCTCAGGCCAATGGGTCTCCCCTGGCTGTGACGTGGGCCAGGAGGTTCCCTCCTGAGGATCATAGCCTGAGCTGTCCTTATTCTCCCCCTCAGTGGGGGCAGGACCGGGAGTGACTCTGAGTGGGGCTGGGTTGGATAAGCCTGCCCTCAGGCTCCACAGCTGCTGTTAGCAGGGGTCAAAGGCCTACTCTTTGTTTCTGTGCAGAGCTGCCGGGAGGGGCTGAAATGGCTCCATTCAGCTGAAAGTCTGGGCTTGGGGGGTGGGGCTGTTCAAGACCCACACTCTGGAGCAGGTCTCACTCCCCTCCAATCTCCCCCTCTCCACGTCCTCTCCCAGGCCTCTGCCAGCAAGCGGGGCCTCAGGCCAATGGATCTCCCCTGGCTGTGACGTGGGCCGGGAAGTTCCCTACCCATGATCGTAGCCTGAGCTGGGTGCACAGCCCTCTTTTAGGAGGAGGGTTGCTGGTCAGGCATGCTGATCTTCCCCTGAAGGCACATACTCCTCAGTAGGCTCTTTCACAGATCTCTCCTCCGTGCCCCAGGGCAGTGAGATCGTGACCTGGATGTAAGGGGTCTGGTCTGCAGGCCTGTCCCCTGGACCCTGGAGATCAATCCCTGATCCTGCCAGGTGAAGAGGTGCTGGTCTTGAATCACCTAGAGGGTGCCCAAGCTGGATGGATTTCACTCCACCTCGGGATTTGCCCCACTGTCCTGGAGTCCCCAAGCAAGTAGCACCTGGGAGGGCTGGCGGGTAGGGAACTCGCAGTCTGAGTACCCATCAGTCTGCTGTGGGGCCCCAAAAGGAAAGGTCCCATTCCTTGGAGATGCCTGCAAGTGATGGTTAAATTGTCTCTCTGGGCACGCCCGGGTAGGGAGGGGGAAGGAGAGAATGGAGCACTATGGCGTCTGCCGCTAGGCTCAGGTCTGCTCCCGAAGAGGTGCCCCGAAGGGGCTGGGAGCCTGGCGCTGGGTCCACAAGAGGCCACTGCTCACTGGCAGCAGCCGTCTCTGGGCTGGTGTGGGCAGGTCTCTCCAGCCGCTCGGGAGCCACCAGCAGTCCGAGATGCAAGGGAGGGTGATGTTAACCGCTCCACCTACCCTTGTCGCTGGTGTCTAAGCCTCTCGGGACCTTTCTCCTTCCAGTTCTCCTCCGCGACGTCTTCCCGTGGAGTCTCCTGTAGTTTCAAGCACCCTTCCTTCTGACTCTCACCCAATCTATGTTTCTCTGCTAGCTTATTTTTTTTCTCTTTCTTCTAAAATTCGTCTTTTTTGCAGAGACCTTTTGACTGGTGGCTTTTCTGATCTGCCATCTTGGCTCCTCCTGACGTAATTCTTAATCTTATACATGTTTTAGTTTTCTCTTGTTGTAAAAATTTATCACAAGTTTAGTAGGTTACCAATACAAATTTATGGTCTTACAATTTTGAGTCAGATGTCTGAAATGGGTCTCACTTGCTAAAGGTAAGGTGTCAGCAGGGCTGCATTCCTTCTAGAGGCTCTAGTGAAGAATCCATTCCCTTGCCTTTTTCACTTTTCAGAGACCATCTATATTACTTGCCTCATGTCTGCTTCTCCATTTTCAAAACTAACAGCACGACATCTTCAAATCTCACTTTGCCTCACTCTTCAGTCTCATTCTTCCACTTATAAGAATGCTGGTGAACCCTTCTGGATAATCTAGAATGCTCTCTCCATCTCAGAATCAGCCGATTATCAACCTCAACTGCATCTGCAGCCTTCATCAGTGAAACAAGATTTTTTGGGGAAGAGGGGGAATCTCAGTTCTTGGGATCTTTCCTCCATTGCATGTCTAGAGATGTCTCTTATTTCTTACTACTTGAAATTGCAAAATGGTAGAGCTGATTTGCACTTCAACGAAAGGTTTATTATTTTTTGAATACAATTTAAAAACTACAGTAAGGGTGTATTGACATATTGCTGAGAAGGGATTTAAAACTGTCATAAAAATAGACTAAACTCACATGGAAAACAAATGATATTAATTTTTTTTTCTATAGTTAAATGAGTTTGTAACTCATTATACAAAGGGTAAGAATTCTTAGATACAAGGCAAAATTTTACACCTTCATAGGGTCAGATATCAATACTCTAACTGCTGTATTTAAAACCTTGACTGGGCCGGGCACGGTGGCTCATGCCTGTAATCCTAGCTCTCTGGGAGGCCGAGGCGGGCGGATTGTTTGAGCTCAGGAGTTCGAGACCAGCCTGAGCAAGAGCGAGACCCCGTCTCTACCAAAAATAGAAAGAAATTAATTGGACAACTAAAAAAATATATATAAAAAAAAAATTAGCCGTGCATGGTGGTGCATGCCTATAGTCCCAGCCTCTTGGGAGGCTGAGGCAGTAGGATTGCTTGAGCCCAGGAGTCTGAGGTTGCTGTGAGCTAGGCTGATGTCACGTCACTCACTCTAACCTGGGCAACAAAGTGAGACTCTGTCTCAAAAAAAAAAAAAAACCTTGACTGCTTCATTAGAATCACTTAGAATAATGATAAATTATAATCTAAAACCATCTATATAAATATTTTACCATGCTCAGAGCAAGGCAATATAGGAGCTGTGATACATAACTAGAAATCAATGGAGAGATAATTGGTGAAGATATATATATGCCTTCTTTAAAAACACAACAAAAACTTCAAAGCTTAGGCAGCTGTTGAAAGTTTTGCAAAAACAAAAACAAAAACCCTTCAGAACCTGGCAACTTAAATATGGTAATCTTCTGTAACATGACAATGTAAGTGCATGTAAGTATGTGTTTATGTATGCATTGAAACAAACCAGTCCTCTATGCGAACCATTTTGCAAGCAAAGAGCTTCACCAGGGATGAGTATTTTAGATACCTCATCCAGAAGAGCAGCACTGATCCAGGAACTGGCTTTTAAAATTGTGATTTATATGTCAAAATGTTACCTGCAAGATAGAACTCCGGCTTTATCAGGGGAAGTCTTGAGGCATTTCAAATTTACTATTCTAATTTATGTGATGATCCAAATTTCACTGTTCGGCTCCAAGAAATTTCCAAACAAAATGGCACATATCTGCTTTCTCATGTGAAAAAATGAATTTATTTAATTGTCCTAAAGTAACTCATGTATGTATATAAGTCTTGTTTTTGTTATCCACTGTAGGTTGTGATCCTTTGTGGGTGTGGAACTAGTTTGTTTTTTCCTGTTGCCAGAATTCTTTTGCTGGTTTATTCTCATCTAAAACCTCTTCTCTCAGCTCAGGTCAGATAGGTTGGCAGTGCACCTGTTCTCCTTTGCAAGGAACTCTTCTAGCTACTGAGAAGGAGAGGTCTCTAGATGGCAGTTTTGTGTCCTACCCTGGAAGATCGACCCAGCAGGAGAGGGACAGATGCACTGAGGATCTATAATGCAGGTGTTCTGTGTTATCCGTTTCCTCTGTGGTTGTCACAGTTCAAGACAATGCTGGAGGATCTTTGTGCAGAGTGGTGGGTTGTTCCCATAGGCCACTGTTGGAAGCTTGTGCAGGGTGCTGGGCAAGTCCCTCTACATAAAGGCAGGCATGTTGGAAGATTGATCTGCCTGGTACCAGTGGCAGCTTGGCGAGGCTATCCAAGTAGTGGTTGTGGGTGTCAGGGCTGTGAATATTCACTCCACCCAGGTCCAGGTACAATCATGGCCCGTGGCTAGTGGTTTC
Source organism: Propithecus coquereli (assembly GCF_000956105.1). Taxonomy (NCBI): domain Eukaryota; kingdom Metazoa; phylum Chordata; class Mammalia; order Primates; family Indriidae; genus Propithecus; species Propithecus coquereli. The sequence goes on along the minus strand of NW_012137747.1, from coordinate 5,850,646 downwards.
ATGGCAGAGCCCTGGACTGTGGTGGCTGTTCCCTCAGGCAGCAGGTGGGAGCCTCAGTGGCAGGGCTAGGCGGTGGCCCAGGAACCTTGAGGGCAGGGCCACGGGGCCAGGTAGTATCACAGGAGCCATAGAAGCAGGGCCCCCAGTGCAGGCCATTGGGCAGCTGGGCTCTCTGTGCAGGTGCCACTGAGGCAGTTGCCACTGGGCTTCTCAGGTGGTATCAGTGGCACTTGCTCTGTTCAAATTCCCCATCAGGGGGAGGGACATTCAGCTCCCTGTCACAGGGCATATGAGAGCATCTCCTCCCCCTGCTCCCTCCCAAGCCTGGCAGGGGCAATATGGAGACAGTTGCAGCACAGCCGAGCCCTGTGTCAACCAGGTGCTCTGAATCCCAGAGATCAGAATGGCCTCAGTTGCAGCAACCCAGGAACAGAAGCCACTGCTTCCCCGCTGTGCTCACTCTCCAGTGCAATGTCACTGCACAGTCGCTGAACAGCTCCCTGATCAGTCCAGAGGTCTGTGGTGGCCATGGGAACACCACCATTTATTGAGTCGTATTGTCCTTTGGGAGACCATGGAGTCACAGGGTTCTCTCCTCCTGTCCTTCCCAACGTGTGGAACCTTCCCCAGGTACCTTACAGTCTTGTCTAGTGAATCACCATGTCACCATCTCCTTCACTGTGAGTGTCTCCCATCTCTTCTCTGATGATTTACAATGCTCTCCACAAGAAGACCCATGTGTAAATGGGCCTCTACTTGCAACTTTCAATCCTCTCCTTGAGAGGGGTGGGCAAGGGCTGCTTCTAATCTGTCATCTTGGCCCCCAGGCAGGCTCACCTTCTTTTAAAAGGCTGAATAATATTCCAATGTATATCTATATATACAAATGTACCTAAATGTATCTATACATTTTTATCCATTCATTCGTAGATGTGCATTTAACTTGTTTCCATATCTAGGGTATTGTAAATAATGCTGAGTTTTTGTAAGATTGTATCATTTATTTGTCTAAAGTGAATAAACCTTAAACCTGAAAACTATACTAACACATGTAGAAAACTTTTTATTAAAAACAAAACCCAATAAACAAAAAAAGTGGACAGATAGTATATATATTCGCAAAAACAATAACAAGGCTAAACATGCTAACTTAAATATCAAGCTTCCTTCATTTTGGCTACAATTTATCAATAGATGTGGAAACACTGGTTATTGGGTGTTATTTTTTATTAATGGTATTTTGAAAACATTGTTTTGTTAATAAGCAGGATGTTCTCCTGTGGGTCTGATCCCACTGCACTTGCTGGCCAGGCGGGCTCAGCCATCCCACGCTCTATTCTCTATTGTCTGTCTCACTCTACAGATTTCATGATCCTATCTCCCATTCACCTTTTTTTTTTCCTGTTTTGTGTGTCCCATGCTGATTCTCTGCCGATTCACAGCACTGTTCTTGTGGGGAAGCAATCCACTCATGTGTAGCAGACCAAGATCTACGCCTCCTTTTCTGGGAGCGGGAATCTAGGAGGTCACCTTTACTCCGCCATTTTTGTCTCCCCTAGTTTTGTTAAATGTTGTTTTTTAACTGAAATCCACAGGATGCTAACACAATGTGCCCTTGATAGTATAATGTGGAAATCACTAAAATAGGCTTCTTGTAAGTTCACTTGCAATTGTCTGCTTTTTTTAGCTCACTTTTCCCTTGACTTTTAAAGCACATGTTTACCTTAAGAACTGTGTCAGCAAATGTATTTACTAATATGAGTCACCCTGTGGACCTAGAGGTTGAATCTGATCAATGCTTCACTCTGTAAACAAGACAAGGCTATCAGTGATGTTACTATATGGACATCTATATTGGCTTCTTGCATTACAGCCAGATGTACAACAGACTAATGGGACAGAGAGGGCATAAATTATTGGGTAACGTTAATGTTTGTGAAGTACCCAATTTAGAACTATATGTTCAAATCATAAGGCTCTGAGATGAGACGCTGCCTTTGCAAGTTCTGATTAGTGGAACCATCACTGCATTTCATCACTTATTTGCTTTCTGCAGTTGCCACTTTCGTCTGGTGTGTAGTTTGTCTTTTAATCCACTTCTTTTAAAATCTATCTACTTTTTCAAAGCCATTCAAGCTGAGGTGCTCGCTAGAGTATAAATCTTTTTTGGATCTATGGCTCCATGTGCCAGGAACATTTGTTTACATGTCAAACAAACTTGTTTGATATATTAACAATGAAAATCCAGTATCTATCCTAGCTGTCAAAATATAAAGGAGGAATGAGGCATAGGAAATGTTGAGAATGCAATATGGAATAAAAAGAATAGAAGTAAAGTAATATATCTTTGCCTTTTTCCTCCTTGACTCCATATGCCATTATGCACAAAAGCTAATCCCTATTCTTTGCATTATTCTCAATTATTTAGTCCACTCTCCCTCATGCCAACTCTTCCTCTCATAAAATGCTTCACCTTAATGTAGAACAAACACCTATCTCCAACAATTCAAAATAACAAATTTAATATCTGGCTTCACTCA
>NW_012137747.1:5844297-5847580 GCF_000956105.1 Propithecus coquereli | reverse complement strand
TTTGTTTCTCAGCATAAGCTCCATCAAGTTCAAGGCACTTTTCTAAGCAATGATACCAGCCATTCAGTCCATTCCTAAAGAGCTAAGGGTCTTGGGAATTTAACCATGTCAATGCTATCTTTTTGTATCAGTAAGTGAAGAAAAATAGGTGTTCGTTACAGACTTTTTAAAATTAGAAAACAGAAAGAAGTCAGAAGGAGCCAAATCAGAACTGTAAGGTGGATGCCTAATGATTTCCCATAGAATTACTGGTAAAATTGCCCTTGTTTTAATGGAAATTGGAGACTCACAGTGGGGAGAGTAGGAGGAGGTCAGGGATGAAGAATTCCCTGTTAGGTACAATGTACACCAGCAGTCCCCAAAGTTTTCAGCACCAGGGACCGGTTTTATGGAAGACAATTTTTCCACGAACCCAGGGGTGGGGGAAAGAGGTACAGTTCTAGGATGATTCAAGCACATTATATTTATTGTGCACTTTATTTCTGTTATTATTACATTGTAATATATAATGAAATAATTATACAACTCACCATAATGCAGAATCAGTGGGAGCCCTAAGCTTATTTTCCTGCAACTAGATGGTCTCACATGCAGGGAAGGAAGCAATGGGGAGCAGTTATAAATGCAGATGAAGCTTCACTGGCTCTCCTGCTGCTCACCTCCTGCTATGTGGCCAGTTCCTAACAGGCCACAGACCAGTATTGGGAGTTGGAGATTGTAGATGTACACTAGTTGGGTAATGTGTACACCAAATGCCCAGGCTCCATCACTATACAATATATACGTGTAACAGAATTCAAATTATACACCCTAAAACTATTAAAATAAGAAAAAAAGGAAAGAGAAAATTAGAAAAAACACACACATTAGCCTTACTTGGCTAATGAGGGTAATGAGCAGGAACATTGTTGTGGTAGAGATGGATTCTCTAGTTAAGCTTTCCCAGGTATTTTTTTGCTAAAACTTTGGCTATTTTTCTGAAAATATGTAGACATTATCATTCTTTGGTCCTCCAAACGTCAACAGCAAAATCCCTTGAGCATCTCAAAAGCTCATTGCCATGACCTTTCCTCTTGACTGGTCCACTTTTGCTTTGACTGGACCACTGCTACCTCCTAAAAGCCATTGTTTTGATTGTGCTTTGTCTTCAAGATCATACTGGTGAAGCCTTATTTCATCTCTTGTTCCAATTCTTTGAATAAATGCTTTGAGATATCAATCCCATTTGTTTAAAATTTCTCTGTTCTTTTCTGAAGCTGATCTGGATGTAACAGTTTTGGTATCTATCAAGTGGAAAGTTTGCTCAACTTTAATTGTTCAATCAGAATTAGGTAAGCTGAACCAGTTGAGATGTCTATGGTGTTCACTATTGTTTGTGCTGTTAATCATTGATCTTCTTCAGTTAGCACAGAAACAACATTAACTTTTTCCTTGAAAATTGATATAAATAATCTGTTTCAGCAGGTTTCTTCTTCAACATCATCTTGTCCCTTTGTAAAATGAGTTATCTATTTGTAAACTGCTGATATCTTTTTGGTGCATTGTCTCCATAAACTTTTCATAAAGCATCAATGATTTCAACATTTTTTCACCCATGCTTCACCATAAATTTGATATTTGTTCTTGCTTTGATTTTAGCAGAATCCATGTTGCCCTGTTATGGGGCTACTTTCAAAATTAAGTCTTATCCTTTTAGGTATTTCAGACTAAATCCTCTTCAAACATGTTATAACAAGTTAGTATGAGTTTATTTTTGTGCAAAAAAAATGAAATCTATGCAGAGTTTTTTCATATGTATTTTCCATGAACTTTTAGAAGTTCCCCTATATATATATATTTTATATATGTGGGGTGTGTGTGTGTGTGTGTGTGTAACATTTAAACCTTTTAAAGTCTATACATAATATGTCTCTTCTTGGGTATACCTTATACTAGATAAATGGACAAAAATATTTTTAAATCAATATTGAATGAATGTATATACTTAAATATCAATGCTAGTCATTTTTGTAGAAACCTAGGTTAGTCATCTGTAAATGAAAGTCTTAGTCATTACTGTGTAAAGAAAAAATAAACAATACTTTATATTCTTACATTATATTTATTTATAAGATATCAACAGAAAAATAGATTTAGCAACATATAGAGGTTTAATGACAATTATATATTTTTCTTAAATATTTGCATATTCCGTATCTGTAATATTTCTTCCCAACATGACTTATAAATTTTTTAACAAGCAAATGTATTTTAATAAATATTTTACATGGCTCTTTGTAAGTGAAAAAATATTAAGTGAAAAAGATTTCTTAAAAAATAACACTGCTCACATCAGTCTTTCCTTGCTTCTAATCCTGTCAAAGATGACTTAGCCTCAATTAACGTTGCTCTTTTGACTTAGAACTTGTCAAACATTTCGTTTCATCATGCCTACATTTGCCCCTAGACATAGCCAGAAAAACAGGCAGCAATAATCATTAAACATGAAAAGCAAAACATTTCCCCATAAATGGCAGAATGGCATAGGGTAATACGTAAGCAGGAGTAAGCAAGTAAGTAGAAAAATATATTGACATCTTGCTTTTAACAAATCAAACCTCTTAAGCAGTTGCAAGCAAGAACCAGGCACTGTGACAGGTGAACACAATGGCAGATGGATTTTGAATAAGCTGGATCCCTCTTCCCTTTTATAAACCAGAATGAAATAAATGAAGAGGAATATGTGTGGATTTCTTGCCTCAGAGAGTTACAAAGGCATATACTCAACTTTATGGGCTAAATGGACCATATTAAGTAGTTAGAGAAAAGGATATTCACAGAAAGCAAACACACTTCCTTAGATAAACTTCAAACAAGAATCTGAAACTTAAGAATCTCCTTGTGCAATATCTTGACAATAAAAAATAGCATTGTCAGTGCTCCTTATTCCAGAATAGTCAGAGCTTGTGGTGAAGGTCCTCATCATAGGGAAGTCATCTTCACTAGTTGGCCTATTGAGTCTCATTTTTTTGGTTTCATTTTCTATCTTCGGACCAGTAAAATGATAGAAAAATATAACTCAGGCTTTGAAAATGAACAGAATGTATCTTAAGTGCATTCTGAAACGTGTTAGCTGAGATATCTGCAAACCTCAACCATATGATGGGGATTATAACACCTATATAACTGCCCTTCCAAAGGAAATAAGTGAGATGGCATTTTGAACATTCAGCAAGTAACTGAAACATTTCTTAAGTAACTGAATCATGTCTTAAATTCTTGCTATCTCTATTATTCATTTTTT
>NW_012137747.1:5838324-5843102 GCF_000956105.1 Propithecus coquereli | reverse complement strand
AACAAATTGGGAGGCATCTGTTTACCAGACTTCAAGCTACACTACAAGGATACAGTAACCAAAACAGCATAGTACTGGCACAAGAATAGAGACATAGACCAATGGAACAGAACTGAGAACCCAGATATAAAACCATCCTCATATAGCCAGCTGATCTTTGACAAAGCAGAAAAAAACATACAGTGAGGAAGAGAATCCCTATTCAATAAATTGTGCTGGGAAAATTGAATGGCCACACGTAGAAGACTCAAACAGGATCTGCACCTGTCACCTCTCACAAAGGTGTAGTTTTTATCCTCAGAGAGTTTATCATCCAATTAATGTTCTCAATCCATACAAGTCTCTGAGAAGTCAAGCTCTTCTAATTGGATCTTAACAAACTATCATATTAAAAATCTGTCAAATCTTATTCTTTTCAACATCATTGTCATCATTATCCAAAAATCCTTCACTGACTTTTACTGAGCTCGCTGTAATATTAATGTGTAGTGCTACTTATGCTATTAGAATATTAACCACATGTACATGTAGAAGAGAAGGAGTTATACCTTTTTACCATTTGTTGCAAGGTCATGGCTGAGGTCCCGTAACAAAAGACAGATTAACAAGAGAAAAGCATACCAATTAAAAATTCAATAATTTTTATGTGACACAAGAGTCTTCAGAAATGAAGCCATAATAAAAAATAGAAATCTGTATATTTTTATATATAGTCAATCAGAAGTATGTTGGAGGATAAAAGGGAATGATCTAATGGAAATAAACTGGGTAGAACTTAGCAAGGCCTGTTTTTTCAGATTCTTCTTTCTGTCCCTGTATCTTCAGAAATAAGGATATTTATTTCCTCCTAGTATAGGGTGGGCCCCTCTAGAATAAGGGTTTATGATCTACTTTTGAGGAATGTCAGAGAATTCTTTTATGGCCTGGTTTAGGTGAGAACATTGGAAGAAGGTCAAAGAGATCTTTTCACTTATGCTCTTTTCTCATATCCCTTCAGTTTGAAATAGTTGGTACAGTAAGTTGCCATATTTGGGGTTGTGTGTTTTGAGTCTTGTCATTCAATGTCATTTAACTTCTGGGTCCTGGATACCTTACTCATATAGTCTTTCTGAATTCTGTATCTTTCTTTAATTCTATTTCCATTACCCTAATTGATCCCTGGAGAATTAAAATTAATACCTAATTGTATTCTTTGTCTAAGGTTTCCTACCTTCAGTCTACCTTATAACTTTGGTAAATTAATATTTAATAATTATAATTTAATTTAATAAATGCATATATTTGATCACACACATATAGATAGATAGATAGATAGATAGATAGATAGATAGATAGATTTTGAGACAGGGTCTTGCTCTGTCACCTGGGCGAAAGTACAGTGGCATCATCATAGCTCACTGCAACCTGAAACTCCAGGGCTCAAGCGATTCACCTCTTTCAGCCTGCAGAGTAGCCGGGACTACAGAGGCATGCCAGCACACCTGGCTAATTTTTGTATTTTTCTTTTTTTCTTTTTGCAGAAACAGGGTCTCTCTCTTGCTTAGGCTGGTCTTGAACTCCTGGCCTCAACCTATCCTCCTGCCTAAGCCTTCCAAAGTGCTAGGATTATAGGCGTGAGCCACCACACCTGACATTTACTGTATTTTTTTTACTCTCTGCCTACAAATGGTCAAAGGCTCTTTATGACTTATTAAGTGAAATTGCTCAAGCAATAATGCAAATTTCTCCTCAAAATCATGATATGCATTTCCCATCAATCTGTCCACCATAGAAATGTACACCTTCTTTACCCTGTGCCTTCCACTCTTCCTCAGTGTTTTTCACATCATCTCAAGCTCTCACTGTTATTATCTTCCATCATTTCTAATTATTTATTTATTACTCTACAAATTATGCATTTGATGTAGCAGCTACTACAGTGAGCAAAACAGATTTGATCCCTGCCCAAATAAAACTTTTAATTTTATAAACCTCTCTATTATAACTCATTCTGTAAAAAGTCCTACTATTGTATTAAATTATTATATGAATGAAATTTTGTTTAAAGAGTTATAAAGATGAAAAGTTTTTAAGACTCATCCCAAATCCCTCCTCTAGATATAACCACCATTAAAATCCTGATCAGTTTTTAAACTTAAATAAAAGTGATCAATTATCCTAAAATGCTTCCTAGTTTCTTTGACCAAGTACAATATCTCCCTTTTCTGAACCCATGAAACACTTTAAACTTACCTAATGACATACTATATTCTGTCTCAGATTATAAATATCTGTGTTTTTGTTTTGTCTTCCTCATCTGGAATCTTAAGATTAAAGACCTTTTATTCAGTACTTAGCAAATAGTACTTATCTGATAAATATTTGTGCAATTTAACTTCTCTCAATGAGCATTAGGGCATGTAGTTTTAAAATATCTTGTAGTCTCCAGGAACAATATCTTTAATGGTATTTTTAAGAGCATCTGTCACTTCCCTACCATTTTTCCACATCCTTTAGACTTCAGATATTTGATCATGGCCAGAGATTACACAGATTAAAGAGAAAATTCATAAACATGACTTAGCTAGGAGTATGATGTGGTATAGTAGTTTAGACTACTTCAAAATTCTAAGAGTTAAGATATAATTTCCAGATATGTCAGAAATTTCAAATTTTACAGCAAACTCTCTATTTTCCTATATACAAAATGGGCAAGATAAAAATTTCTCCCTTACAGGTATTTTTATTTTATTTTTTTAAAAATTGAAATAGGTAAGGCAGGTAAGTGCATAGCTTACTGTAAGTACAAAAGTTAGCTTTTATTATTTTATTAATTATTTTACCTCCAGTCAATTTGATTTTGTACCAGTCAAATATGGATGTATTTGTGTGTAAGCATGCTTAAAGCACCAGGGGAATTTGTACTAGTTTTGAAATCTATATAGTTTCTTAAAGTGCCTCTGCCAATACTCACTCTCCTGCCAAAGACCACAAGGATTACACCACAGGGAACAATGAGGCTATTGGTTAGGGGGTCTTAGAAAGCATGTATGAGATTTAGATGTGTTAGATGATTGGAGAGTAGTAAAGAAAGCAGGGCTTGCCTATAGTTTGGATGTCGTCAGGAAGCCAGAGTAAATCTAGATTGAGAGTTTTAGTAAATCTTTTTTAGAAGAAGGGAAGACTAGAGTGAGGCTAACTCTGAAATTAGCAAAGGACCATCAGTCACTGATATTAACTAGAATAGAGGGTTATTTGGTCATTTTGTGCTTTCAAAAATGTTTTTTTTTTTTTGGTCAATTTTCAGATATGATTACATAATGTTTTGTTTTTATCTTGATCTATCATGGTCACAGACTGGCCTTGTCTAATGGTGATGTTTTATGAAATTGTATATGTTCACCAAGAGAACACCAACTCTTTGATTGCCAGGCTGCCAGCTTAACACCCAGGACTAGCTGACATTACTAGGCCAGGTTGTGGTTGTCAGTGGTGCTTCTCTATTACCCATCAATAAAAAGTCATACATTCATTTCCAAACTGCTGGTTGCTAACCTAAAAAGTAAAATACAAATTGATCAAAACTGGGAAAAATTCTTGCTAAATGCAACTCTTTTCTTTCATGGCCTTTATTGGAAAAGAGTGAATGTAAACATTAATCAGAATGTCCTAAACAATTATGATACTGCACCTGTATAATTTTCTGTAAAGAAGAGGTAAATGGTACTATGGTAACTTATAAAAAGAGGGATTATCTAACACTGGGAAATTACCAAAGGTTTCTCAGAGGAAGTCACACCTGATTTGAAATCTAAAGAAAGAAAAAAGAGGGAGCAAGGTAATCAAGGAAAGGAATAGCACTCTAGGGAGAGAGATCATATCTAAAAACATGCAATCAGTAAGGCTTTTATAACAGGATTGGAGGGAAAGTGGAAGCTTGGTGTATGACCAAAAAGTAGGCTTAGGCAGGGTCAAATCATATATATATATATATATATATATATATATATATATATGTATATATGTATGTATATGTTTTCATGTGTGTGTATTATAATAGTCCAGCTGAGAGCTGTTAGGAGTTGAACTAATGGGATGATGGCAAGAGAGGAAGAAACAAGACAGATTCAAGAATGTTTAATAATTAAAATTGATAAATTAAGGATAAATTTAATAAGGAGTTAGTCAAAATATAGGTGACAAGACCCTTGGTTATAATGCCATTCACCTATTTAGGCAAAATTGATAATATATTGGTTTAGAGAGAGAGAAGAATAATGAATTAATTCCAGCATAGGATGGATTCTGAATTGGTTTTTAAATATTTAATCTCATGTAGGTCCCTGCATAAATAGATTTAGAGCTCATAAGAAAGGGTTGGGCTAGAAATATGCATTTAAAGATTGACTATAAGTGAAAATTAAACTCATTTTTTGTGGATACAGATATTGCACTTGTTACATAGTTCTCGTGTGTGTGTGTGTGTGTGTGTGTGTGTGTTTTAAGATTAGCCTAACAATTAAACTGATGCCCTCAAACCAATGGAGTCATTCTGAATCCCTGAATCAAATAAAGAATTATCAACTTTTCTTTAAGATATTGAAATAGGGTCTCTGGGATCATATGAGTGCTAGCAAAAATGCTAAAGGTCTCCCAGCACATCATAGTTTATGTATTTAACCTAACAAACCAGATTGTGTGGGTTTCAGTTAAAAAGCTTTTCCTAGAGCTAAGAAAAACCAAAGATAGTCTAAGGAAAAAATGAATGTACATTCTGTTAACATCACTCCTTTCTTAGA
>NW_012137747.1:5837583-5838049 GCF_000956105.1 Propithecus coquereli | reverse complement strand
ATTTTGTCTTGATATTCATAAATGTAGTAAAATGGTTACTACAATTAAGCAAATTAACACATCCATTACCTCATAGTTACTTCTTTTATGTGTTAAGAGCACCTGAAATACACTATTTTATCAAATTTCCATCATACAATATTATTGACTACAGTTCTCATACTATACATTAAGTCTCTAGACTTATTCATCCTATTTACCTACAAGTTTGTACCCTTTGACCTATATCATTTCTTCCTCTCTTCCCTCCTTTTGACCACTTTTCTAATTCCTGTTTCTTTGTATTTGAATTTTTTAGATCCCATGTATAAGTGATATCAAGCAGTATTTTTCCTTCTGTGTTTGGCTTATTTCCATAGCATAATGTGCTTCAAGTTTCTCTATGTTGTCAGAAATGGCAATATCTTATTTTTTAAGGCTGGATAATATTCTATTACGTATCATCACAATTTCTTTATCCTTTATG
>NW_012137747.1:5826997-5831688 GCF_000956105.1 Propithecus coquereli | reverse complement strand
ATATGAATAACAAAGAAAAACTATTGCTTTTTGAGATAATTGCTTCTGGAAATTGCTCATATAGTAATGACTAAATCTTCCTTCATATTTCAATTGTCTCATTTTATGAAATAAAAGAAAAATATTGAAGAACTATTTGAACAAAAAGTGTACATTAAAGTCAATGTTTATCGTAAAAGAAAAAATCACCCTTGACTGTAACCCTTGATTCACAATTGAGTCACATGTGAAAATGTTATTTCTGATACTCCATGGTGTTATATGTCAGACTATCCATAGAATAGGCATTACCAAATTGTAATATTAAAAGTGCTTCGACATGCCAGAGTGGAAAGTGGAAGAATGTGTTTATAAGTTGAAATGATTTGTAAATAAAAATATTTCACTTTGCCATATTATATTTTGATGTAATTAAGTAATATAAAACATATGTGAAAGTGTAACCTCTACTATAATAATTAAAATGTCACCAGAAATCAGAAGATCAAGAATCTGTTGTTATGAATGCAAGAAAAAATGATTGGATTTTTAAAGGAATTTAATATTTTCAGAGAAAATGTTAATTAGCACACTTGTTCATAAAGTAGTATTTCCATGGCTTAAGAAAGTGTACATATCTCATTGTAAATTATTCATCAGGAAAATATGTTAAATATTGGAGCCACTTTCCTCTTGCATTAAAAAAATGTTATCCTGAAATCAATGTTCTATTGCATTTCCCATAAATCCCTTTTCAATAGCATGTATAGACAGAAAGTCAGTATAATATCTTATTGCTCACTTTTAAAAAATGAATTGTTTGATATATAAATTATACTTTAATAAAAATATTCTATTATCAATAGGAGGCTACAATTGTAATCGAAAACAATTTTTATCAAATTTTTAAGCAAATAGCTGTTCTATCATTTTTACTTGAAATATTCATTAATGTGTTTATTTGATTTTTTTATGCCTTAAAGAAGCCTTTTAGAAAATTTAAAAAGTGTAAAACCACTTATTTATGGAACTTAAAATTTAGAAGTTTCCTCATTCATTACATTATATTCAAACAGGGAAACTAATAAAACATGAATGTGTCTAGTTCAAGATGGCTGACCAGGAAGGAAAGTTTTAGATGAAAAAGGGAAAAACAAACAATCATAGATTGGGTGTAATTCCAAGGGCAAAGGGCCAGAACCTACCAGATATTCCATGTAAAGAAATTGTGGAGCAGAATAAGAAGGAGCAAGATACTGGCAGAGATCAACCCCTGAGAGGCTGGAGTCCAGCAAAAAGGGTAGGTGGGGTGTTTGTTTCTCCCTCCCTCATATCTCTGGCAGTCCACAGGCTCACGAGCTGATGGAGAGCCTTTCTATCCTCAAAAGCCCAAAAGCTGCTTCTGCCAGTGAACTGGGAGCTTCTTAAGGACAAAGCACCAGGCTGCCAGCCCCCGTGGGGTCACTTCCCATCACTGCAGACCTAAGCCAAGAGAGGAGGCAGCATTTTGATTCTCCACCCATTGTGCACCTTTGTTGTACCCATGGGGCTTCAGCCCCTTAGTTTTCACCTTGTTCATTCCCACACAAATATTTCCCAACTCTAGCCCAGACTACAGGAGTCACAGGGAACCAGTGGGGCCCGGGAGATATGTGTGACCCCAGAGCCTCGACATTCCAGGCAGGCTGCCTTCCAGATAGAGAGACAGAGATGACCAGAGTGCTAATTTTCCTCCATTCAGACTCTTTTCCTCCCCTGCCCCTCCCCCACCCACTGCTGCCAAGAGAGATGATTGAGCCAGATCTCTAATGAGCAGCTAATTTCCCTCAATTGGTGCACCCACAACACTGAGGCTTCCACAGAGAGTGAGGCTCAAGCCCTTCCTCTTAAAGGCCTGCAGTGGACTAAGGGGTACTTGGACTGTGAGCTCCCTGCTCACTGGCCCTCCTCAGTGCTGCTCACCTGGCTGCTGCATCGAAGCAGGGCATGCGCTGAAGCAGAGGGACATTAAACCTGCTTAATCACCCATAGGCAACTCTGGACTGTCACACTTCTCCCTGGCATGGTCAGGGATTGTTGTTCAGGGATCCATGGATAGGCCCACAGGCCAGATTCAATATCCCCAGAACTTGATTGTGTTACTTATGGCATGGAGGAGAGACTTGTGAACTAATCTTGGAAGGTGAGGGAGCCCACGTGGGCAGAACTGATAAGAGAGTGCAGTGTGGATCCCAGCTTCAGTGCACTTGTGGATCATCCCTTCCCCAACAGGAAAGCCACACCTTCAGCCCAGGATGGGATCTTACACAGGGAAGCTTCCAGCCCAAAGCACCTTTGCCTGGGTATTCAGGTACTTCTCCTAAGGGGCTAGAGCCAGCCACAGCTAGTTTGAGCTCCTGCCTGCTAGCAGATGCCAGAAGGAGACCAAGAAGCAGAGGAGGGGGGAGAAGAGCAAAACCCACTTCTGACAGCCAGATTGTGAATCTCATATGGCCCCACCCCCACAAGCAGACTTTCTGGCTTAATGGGGTCACTTCAGCCCGGCCCCTCTGTGGTGGTTTTCCCCAGAAATTGGGAGCAGACATTTGACCCCTGAGAAAACAGCTTCCTTATCAGCTTTTGTGGAGCCCCAGGGAGACTCATCCCACCCAGGCCCAACCAGCCTCACTCCCCCACTCACCTCTGCTGTGGTGGAGAATAAGGAGTTACTTGGATGTTCCAGGGCCCCGCTCACTGCCTGGGGTATTCAGGTGCTGCTCCTAAGGGGCTAGAGCTAGCCACAGATCCCAAAAATAACACTGAAGCTTGTTCTTTCCAGCAAGTGCCACCTATTGGAAGGGAGGTAAATTTTTACAGCCCTTTACAACATTTACTGATTCAATCATACAGGGTGTGGTTGATTCTTACCCACAAGGACCACCTACGATCTCAGAAATTAAACTTGGCATGCCAATGTAATTCATGCCATTAAGAAGACCACAAGGCGGGGGAAAGAGAAAGGATTTCAAAGACCTCCATTCTCCCTCATCAGAGACAGAAAGTCTGCCCACACACATAGTTCCCTATGGCTACAGACTACAAACAACTGGCAACTGAGAAAACCACCACACTAAGGGTATCTATAACCAAGGCATCCATCCAGAACATCCATGGATGGATGAACATCCATCCATCCATCCAGACCCCCATTAAAGCATCCAAAAGCAAAGCCAAAGGATTTTACCCAACATATGCTACAGACATATCCTTACAGGTGATGGGGGTAGGAAGGCCCCATCTAGACAATAGAAAATCCAAAAACAAGAAATGACAGCTGCTCAAGATGAGAAGGAATCAGTGCAAGAACTCTGGAAGTATGAAAAATCAGAGCAAAAGAACCCACCAAAGGAGCCTACCAGCTTTCTAGCAATGGATCCCAACCAAAATGAAAATATTGAAATGGCAAATAATTCCAAATATGTATTGTAAGGAAGCTCAATGAAATCCAGGATAAAATGGATAACCAACTCAAGGAAACCAGAAAAAAAATTCAAAAAATAAATGAAAAATTCACTAAAGAGATTGAAATATTAAAAAAAAGAAAATAGAACTTCTGGAAATGAAAAATTCATTTAAAGAAATACAAAACATAGTGTAAAGCTTTAGACTAAACCATGCTGAAGAAAGAATTTCAGAGCTTGAAGACAGCTCTTTCAAATTAACCCAATGAGTCAAAAATAAAGAACAAAGACGCAAGAGGAATGAAAAAAAGCCTACAGGAAATATGGGATTATGTAAAATAGGCAAATATAAAAATCATAGGCATCTCTGAGGGTGAAGAAGAAAACACACAAGGGCTGGAAAACATATTTTAGGTAACAATTGAGGAAAACTTCCATGATCTTTCTAGAGATTTAGATATCCATGTACAAGAAGCTCAACAAATGCCCGGGAGATTCATCACAAAGAGGCAATCACCAAAACGTATAGTCATCAGACTGGCCAAAGTCAACATGAAGGTGAACTACTGTGAGCTGTGAGATGAAAACATCAAGTAACTTACAAAGGAAAACTCATTAGGCTGACTAAAGACTTCTCAACAGAGACCCTACAAGCCAGAAGGGATTGGGGGGATTGGGGTCCTGTCTTCAGTCTTCCTAGGCAGAACAACGGGCACCCTGGAAATTTGTATCCTGCAACACTAGGTTTGATACATGGAGAAATAAATATTTTAAAGACAAGCAAATACTGAGGGAATTTGTCAAGACCAGATCTGCCCTGCAGGAAATACTCAGAAGTGCATTACACATGAATCAGCACAATAGACACCCACCACTGTAAAAACATCCAAAAGGTAAAGCTCAGTGCTCATATAAAACAATGGAACAAGAGATACCCACCAATTCATAAGTGGATTATCGAAATGTGGTATATGTATACCATGGAGTACTACTCAGCCATAGAAAACAATGAATTAATACCTTTTGCAACAATTTGGATAGAACCAGGGACACTTATCCTAAGTGAAATATTTAAAGAATGGAAAGACAAACAGCACATATACTCACTATTAAACTGGAAATAACTGATGAGTACATATATGCAGAGAGAGAAGTGAAATTCAGTGGAAATTAAGCAGGGGGTGGGGAAGAGGAAAAGAGGGGCAAAAATCTGCTTAATGAGTACAATGAACACTATTTGGGTGATGGGCACACTTCTAGCCATGATTCAAG
>NW_012137747.1:5824530-5826032 GCF_000956105.1 Propithecus coquereli | reverse complement strand
TCTTTCTTTCTTTCTTTCTTGATCCTATTGTAAATGGGATCATTTTCTTGCTTTGTTTTTTGGATAGTTCATTGTTACTGTATAGAAACACTATTGATAATATCTTGCAACTTTACTGAATTTGTTTATTATAATAGTTCTAATGTTTTTTTGCTAGAGCTTAGCACTGCATATATGATCTAAACTTTGCCCTGTAAATCCCACATTATACTGGAAATTCCCTGAATTTGATCTTTGTTATATGGCACTTCTCACTTTGAGAATATCTTGTTGGCTAAAAATAATTCCATTCAGGAAAACATAACTGTAGATTTCTATTTTTTTCTTGGTTGTTTTGGAATTATTTTTTGTTTATATGTTTTCCTCAAGGCTAGAAACATACATGGCTAAACATGCCCTCTATTCTTTGGCAGTTAGAGATTCCTTTTTCAGATTCCATTTTCTTTCCTAAAATCTTATCCATTTTTCAAGTGGTTATTCCTTAATAGTATGATTAAGCTAGAACAGTATTTTCCATTATTACTTTTAGAATCCTTTTTTGAGGTGTAGTATAATTTTAACAACAGTACATGAGAACCCTTATTTAAAGTCTACAATTTTGAAAGTATGTCATAGGATATATGATAGACTAGAATTCATAAGCTTTTAAATAAGATAGATATAACTGTTAGGTACATGACTTAGGGGAATATAGTAAAAAATCAGGGTCTATAAACCAGAATAATTTAAATGCACATAGTTCTCTTTGGGAATTTTTGTTAAGATTAATGATACAATGTATATACAGTGGCTAACAGAACTTATGATATAAGGAAGAGTTCAATAAATCATTTCCCTTATCCTTTCTGTTGTTTCATTTTTAATGTTTTGATTAAAAAAGCATCACCTGTGCATTGTATCTGACTGAATGATCTGTACTATATTCTCACAACACCCCAGCTATAACTCAGAGACTTTTATTATATTTTCACCCTACACATGACAGAACTTTCATATACAATACTATTCACCACTCCTTGATATTGTGGTAACATTGATTTGTCATTGGTTACAGTGGAATATGAGCCATATGCAGAGGTTGAAAAATAAGATCACTTTACCTCACTCATGAAATTCCATTCCATATGCATAGGATGACACCAAGATTCTACATTTTTAAAATATTCTTGAAGTGACTCTGATACACATTCAAGCCTCTGGTTAAAGAAGCTAAAATAAGCCTCTTTCTTTAGTTTGACTAACAATATCACACTAAAAAATTAATAGGAAATAAATGGAAAGAAATTTTGATTTAATAAAACAATAATAAGATACCATTGGCAAAAGTGTACATTTGAGATCCTCAGGTATAGCTAATTTTTCTTAGTCATCTGATAGTTTAGTATCACCGTAAGAAAAAATGTGCATTACTTAAGTTGAAGACCTAAATACTTATTAAAAATTGTATAAAATTTAATTTATACTTCAAGTTTTTATTTTCCCTTACCTGAATTTTTTTTTTT
>NW_012137747.1:5819711-5821801 GCF_000956105.1 Propithecus coquereli | reverse complement strand
AGTGAGTACTCCATTAAAGAGTGGAGAAATAATAAATAAAGGATTTAGTATAACCTGACACAAATAACTTACTACTTTCTTTGAGCCTAAATCTTTGCACTTATAAAATGGTAAGATATGTAATTGAAAAGTACCTAATAACATTCCTAAACATAATTATTGTGTTTATTTTTAAGGTGTCTAAATTTCTATAATTTAGAATTTTAATAATTAGTCTTGTAAATGCAGTAAAAAAAAAGAACAATAATAAATAGGATTGCCGATCAGTAATTTGTGGGGAAGAATGGTTAGAAAGATCTTAATGATATGAAAAATGTACGTAATATATCTTCTGAAAAATTCTAAGGATCATATGGTACAAGAAGACTCTAACTATACACAGCTTACTACAATCATTGAAATTTAAACATGATGGAATTTTAAACTTCAATTTCTACCTTATTTACCTAAAGTTTCCTTATTTAGTAGATCATTAGAAGCAGAAACATTTTAGAAAGAAATGAAACAGAGCTATGACTGCTGTCATCTACTTTTTGTTGCTCACATAATGAACAGCTTTATGAACTGTTTTCTGAAATTGCAAAAAAATAGAAGCAGTTTTCTATTATGTACTTATCGAGATGAGTTTTTTTGCAGTTTAGTCTTACATAATTTTATCTTACAAACAGATGAGAAAATTTTAAAAGTTTGAATAGTTACAAAATACTTCCCATAGAAAAAGCAATGTCTTTATATGGGGAATGAAATGGCTAATTTAATCACACGAGACTTCTTTTTCTCTTTCTTTATCTATTTTTAACTTACATATTATTACAAAGACTCCTGAAATTGTCTCCTACACTTTCACAATTATCATACAAACTCTTATTATGTGAGCATATATACCTAGTTGTTTCTTTTTTTAATGAAATGGCCGGAAAGTTTAATATTAATCAGTATGCTTCATTTTAACATCGGCCCATTTTTACACCACTAGATTATAAACCTATATATGCCCCAACCGTAAGTGTTAATAGTTAACATTTAAACTGAATCATCTCAAATTAGTAGGGGGGGGTGGAAATGCAGTTCAAATTAGCAGGAGGGGGGAATGTAGTGTTATCTAATGTAGTAACTAATATCTAGTAACACTATTATATTTCACCAACTTCTTAAAATGTATCTGATTGGTAGTCAAAGTATTTACCATGACAAAGGAATATATCCATTGGTTATCTCTAATTTTATATTACTGACATTTGATTCACTGGTTCCAAATCTTTTTATGTAGCATTAGGAAGTTAACTTGGGAAAGTTAGGCCAAAATCCCCAGAATTTGGTGTAGAGGCAGAAGGCATTTCAACAGCAATATGGAGACATTCTAGATTAGAATTAACTGAAAAGAGAATGACAATAGTTAAGCTTTGATGTTTCCGAGAGAGTTGGAAAGATAATTTAACTTTGACAAACCACAAAAGAAAAATCTTTCTCTTTAATTTTGCTGAATCTTTAAACCAGGCATATCCAGTCTTAGAAATGTGTATATGCTACCCAATTTGAAAGCACTCAAATACTTTGGTATGACAATCTTGCTATTTGTGAAGAAGTTCAATGGATTGCACATCCTCGTTGTTGGTATAATGGCTGTTGTTTAGGTGTTATTATTTGTCCTTTGGGGAACAGGTTCTTGTAATCCTCTATTGAGAAAATTCCTTCTGGATTAGACCATGGTTCTTCATTCTGGTTCATCATTAGGAAAAATAGACACAGACAAAATTTAAGAGGAAAGTCCAGGTTCCTTGTTGTTGGAGATCTATACACACATATCTATATTTACATCTGTATGTATCTACCTATCCTTATTCATATCCGTATCCATATTCATATCTACATTTATATAGTGAATGGAATGTACTATCAGTATGATATTCCAGATTAGGAACTTACTTTTTATTTATCCTCAACCTGTCACTATGAAAAAGCAATTTTGTACAATTTCTCTTGTCCTATCATAAGGTAATAAGAAGCAGTGCTTGTGTGATTAGGCTAAATATATATTCAGACTACCTGTATTTGAAATCTTAATCTGCCACTTATAAGTTAAACCCTAG
>NW_012137747.1:5813994-5815161 GCF_000956105.1 Propithecus coquereli | reverse complement strand
GAAACCTAATATTAATAATTTTCTTTTGGCTTTTCATAGTAACTTTTATCCTTCTTACTAAGCAACTCATTAAATTACTTGGCCAAATATTCATCTAGGAGAAATTTCTTGTCTGCTAATGTCTGCTCAGGTT
Organism: Propithecus coquereli; assembly: GCF_000956105.1. Taxonomy (NCBI): domain Eukaryota; kingdom Metazoa; phylum Chordata; class Mammalia; order Primates; family Indriidae; genus Propithecus; species Propithecus coquereli. The sequence continues at coordinate 5,815,028 of NW_012137747.1, read as the reverse complement.
TAATCTTGTTTTCCCATGTTTATGTATGTGATGTTTTGATCACACATTAGTCTAATTATAATTTCTGTCTCAGCATGCACAACCATTCTAAACAAGAATCTGCCTCTAGTCTAGCACAACATCTAGTGACTCATGATCAAATTCCTAGAATGCCTAATGTTAGTGATTCATTTAGGACCATGGTATTCATCAAGTAGTTTCTCCTATCTTATGCAAAATTAATGGCATCGAAATTTTAGAATGCTCCTAATTCATTAAGTACACAATTATTGATCACCTTCTATGCAACAGACACTGCTATTCTGTGGTATAGCAATCAACCACACAGTCCCTGTTTTCAAGGAATTCACTACCAAGTGATCTATCAGAATGTGCTGTTTACTGGCTGTTCTGCAAACAGCAGAAGAAGACAGATAAGACAGAAGTGGAGTCTGATTGATGAAGGGTTAGCAGGGCTGCAGTGATGACTTTCCCAGGAATGAAAATGTGTGAGTGCATGAACTCACAGAACTTCATGATGACTTTGAGAAACTGAAGTTAGTTCAGCATTACCAAAGAGAAGGATATATGTAAGCATGTATCAAGAAGTACTGTAGAGGTGATTCAGGAAAGTTCTGTCTAGGTTGAGCTCTCCTGGACATTAGACAAAAATAGACAGCTGTCTGTGCAAATGAAATCATCCAAAAAATATTGTGATGAACAAAAATTAGCCACATATATGGACAGTAAACAGAGGAATAAATAAGTATATGTCATGAAACCTCTGTGAAGAAAATGAACAGGGCAAGTACATGTCCTCCAGGGAAGGAAATAATAGAGGACAATAGACCAGAAGGAAATTTAAATCCTCAAAAGAAATAGTATTAAAAGAACTGAGCCTGGGCTTGTGGAGATGGAGAAATAATCATAGAAAAAGAAAACAAGTAAAGATGCTTTCAAGTGAGAGGGTGCTTGACGTAATCCTGGAACTGCTAGAATATGCTAGAGAGTGCAGAATGACAAATGAGTAGGGAAGTGGCATGAGTTGGAATTTT
>NW_012137747.1:5811542-5813944 GCF_000956105.1 Propithecus coquereli | reverse complement strand
TTTTTTTTTCCCTTAGACAGAGTAGCTGGGAAACTAAGAAGAGGCAGTGATCTCTGATGAATTATATTATGCTAAGGAAACTATATTGCCGGTATAGAGAATATATTAAATGGATCTCCACCTATAACTTCTGTTATAAAATTAACCTTTTAAAATTACTTTAAGATTCTCTTAGTGTTTTTATAGTTTCATGGAATTGTATTTCAAAAACAAAGTTTCAGTTCAGGTAAAGTTTCCATTAACAGAAACTTTAGTCATTTACTACCCAGGAATATTTTTTAAAATATAAACACAAAAGGTAGCCTGATCCTTTGAGCTCTGAAAATTTTGGTCTTAGCTTTTTGTGGAAAAGGAATATATGATTTTATCGCTGCTACCATACCTCTGGGTGAAATAAACTATCATGGTGGCAAATGCTGTTATGTTGTTCCCAGAATTGTAGGATTTGGATTTAGAAATTGGAGCATGGAGACTACCTTAAATCAAAATAAGTGGTTGTGTGCCAACACTATCTAGCCAAGCACATAGTTCTGGCATTTTTATTAAGTTGTTTTGAGAAATGTTTTTATTTTATTTAGTTAGTTAGTTGATTACTTATTTATTTTTTTATTTTAGTTTCTTTTTGTATTTCAGCATATTATGGGCATACAAATGTTTAGGTTACATATATTGCCTTTGCCCCACCCAAGTCAGAGCTTCAAGCATGTCCATCCCCCAAACAGTGTGCACCGCACCCATTAGGTGTGAATATAGCCATCCCTTCCTCACCCCTCCCATCTGCCCGACACCTGATGAATGTTACTACTATATGTGAACATAGTGTTGATCAGTTAATACCGATTTGATGGTGAGTACATGTCATACTTGTTTTTCCATTCTTGTGATACTTCACTTAGTAGAATGGGCTTTTATTGTTCTAATCAAAAACGTAAAAAGATAAATTAGCGATGTATAGAAAAGCCATTGAAATTATTGGAAAAATAAATAAAGTTGGAATAATTAAGAAAAAGATTTCAACTTTTCCACTCTAGCTCATTTTATTTTAATTAAAATATAGAGATAGACAAATTGAGAGATCATTAACTAGTTCTTGATTCATACCTATATTAAGAAAATATTATAATGATGATAAAATATGTAAACATTAAATAAATCATGATTCAATAGTTTATCTAATAGAGGCACAAAGTGCCATTGGTCTCAAAAAAGAAGAGTACTTTAGCTAGAGAATCATAGAGAGCTTCAAGAATAAATTATTTGTGAAAGTAAATAACTGTCAGGATTACACCAATTGTAATACCAAATGAAATGAAGGTCAGTGCACTTCAAATGTTAAGTGTCATGATAACCACTAACTCGTTAATTTAGTTCCCTTTAGTTTTCTCTATGTGTCAGTGATTGTTACATAATTAATAATCCATAATCTATGCTATGTGTGGATGATGATCTTTATTCTTGCATCTATAAACAATAATAAAGGGTACACCAACAATGTGATATAATGATGTACTTGCATCTTAGGAAACTACCTAAAAAGATGACTCTCTAGTATTTAGGTAATTCTACAATTTGAAATTAGATTAATATATAAGTGAATTTATTGTATGCAATTGTCAATATATATAGAAATTTTATCTCCTGTAATTGAGGGGAAACATTTAAATTAGAGTAATACCACTCAGAGAATCACTGCTGTTTTCATACCATATGAAAATCTTTCACATTCTCATCCTTCAGCACTAATTAATTTTATTTCAAAAAGATCAATATATAATATAATTTAATACAGACAATGTACTGTCAGCATGACAGTTACTAGTGCAGGCAAGGAAGAATGAGTTTCCCAATAATGGATGAATTCCATATTTAGGTATCTAAACCTTTTCAAACTTTTAACAGTTTAATTTTGCACACAGGTGGGCAATTCTGGTGCAGCAGATTTCACACTTCATTCCTAATTTAGTTCTGACTTCAAACTTTCTTCAGAAGATTTGTTTTTCCAGGAACATTTAGCTTCGTAATTATTTTATGAATTATGAAACAAAGTTCTGGGCATTTCATAGCTCTCAGGTGAAGCAACATGTGAACACAAATAGGAGTAATCAGTCACAGATATGGAAAAGAGGATGTCACAAAGACTCTGACTTCAAGGCATCCTCAACTGTCCTGTGGACTTCAGCCACATTCATTAGCAATTATTTTCCATATCAGGACATGGCAGATGGCAAATTGTTCTTCAAACAGTAAAAAAGAAAATAATCTTAAACGTTAGTGAACAATAATTGTAGAGAAAAAAATCCCTAGAAAGTTTTACAAGTGAAATGGAATAGTTTGTGTTTTGAGGGTTCCATTTATCCAGATCAGTTAACCATGATTACACCCACCCTGTTTTCCATAGAGAT
>NW_012137747.1:5805599-5807782 GCF_000956105.1 Propithecus coquereli | reverse complement strand
AGTTTGCAATCAAATGGTATGATCCAGACAGCATGTACTATTATATACATAGATACATATATAACAGTATATGCTGGGGAGAAAAAGAAAGAAAGTAAGCTGTTTTGGTGGGGAGAGAGGAGGAGGGTAATATGCCCTACTAGAAGCAGCCCACACACACCGGTCTCAAAGAGAGGATGGAAAGTTGCAAGTAGAAGCCCACATACAGGTGGACCCTCTTGGAGAGAGCACTGTAAAGCATCAGAGAAGTGATGGGAGACACTCAGAGTAAAGGAGAGGTGGATAGGGTTATCTACTTGCCAAGACAGGAAGGAACATGAGGGAGATGTGTACACATGGGGAGGGGAAAAAGGAAAGAATGCTTCACGCTTCCCCCAGACAATGTGACCCAAGCTGTGAGGGGGCCCCAGCACCACTGCAGCCCTCTGTACTGACCAGTGAGCTAGTTGGAAACTGTACAGTAACATTGCACTGCAAAGTGGGCTCAGCAGGGACCCGCTGGCCTCTGTTCCTTCATTACAGCACCTGATTCCATTCTGATCTTTCAGGTCCGAGGCACACTGCCATCTATGGACCTCTCCTTCTTTTCACTAAATAGGAGAGTTCCCAGCAAAGGAGAACAGGTACACACACAGCAAACCTATCTTCCTTGAATGAAAAGATTAGCTTTCAGCTGAGAAGAAACCAGCAAAAGAACTCTGGCAATATGAAAAAACAAGCTAGCTTGACAACCTCAAAGATCACAATAGACCTACAACAATGAACCCCAAACAAAAGGGAATTGTCAAAATGGAATTCAGAACACGGATGGCACATAAGATGAATAAAATTGAAGAGAAAGTTGAAAACCAACACAAAGAAGCCAAAAAAATATTTTAGGACATAAATGAAAAAAAAAAAATGAAAATGTCACTAAAGAGATAGACAACATAAGAAAGAATATAACAAAACTTAAAGAAATGGAAGATTCATTAAGGGAATTTCAAAATGTAGGAGAAAGCATCAACAACAGGCTAGACCAAGCAGAAGAAAAGAATCTCCGGGAAAGAAGACAAGACTTTTGAATTAACCCAGTCAGTCAAAGACTCAGGAAAAAAATAAAGAGGAATGAATAATCACTCAGGGAAATATGAGACTGTGTGAAGTGTGATTCTGACGGAAGCAATTTACGAATTCAATGTAACCCCCACCAAAATACCAACATCAAATATCATAGATCTAGAAAAAATAATTCTAGAATAGTCAAAGAAATCTTAAGCAAAAGGAACACATCTGGAGACATCACATTACCTGACTTCAAATTGTATTACAAGGCTATAGTAACCAAAACAGCATGGTATTGATATAAAAGTAGAGATTCAGACCAATGTGACAGAGTAGAGAGCACAGAAATAAAACCATATAATTACTACTAACTGATCTTCAACAAAGCAGACAAAAACATACACTTGGAAAATGATGCCCTATTCAATAAACAGTTCTGGGGAAAATTGGATAGCCACATGCAGAAGAAAGAAACAGGACCCATATCTTTTACCATATTGAAAAATTAATGCAAGATTGATTAAAGACTTAAATATAAGTCATGACACCATAAAAATTCTAAAAGAAGACATAGGAAAAACTCTTCTGGACATTGCCTGAGGCAAAGAATTTATGACTAAGACTCCAAAAGCAAATACAGCAGCAATAAATAAATAAGTAAATAAAACTTAAATTAAAAGGCTTCTGCATAGCGAAGGGAATAATGAACAAAGTAAACAGACACCTACAGAATGGGAGAAAATGGATGCAGAAAAAAATACATTTATACACTATTGGTGAGACTGCAAAGTAATAAAATCTCTGTGGAAAACAGTATGGAGAATTCTCAAAGAACTAAAAGTAGAACTACCATTTGATCCAGCAATCCCACTACTGGGTATCTATCCAAAGGAAAGGGAATGCTTATACACTGTTGGTGGGAATATAAATTAGTATAACTTCTGTGGAAAACAGTATGGAGAATTCTCAAAGAACTAAAAGTAGAACTACCATTTGATCCAGCAATCCCACTACTGGGTATCTATCCAAAGGAAAATAAATCATTTTATCTAAAAGACATCTATACTCAAATGTTTATCACAGCACAATTTACAATTGCAAAGATATGTAATCAATGTAAATACCAATCAATTCATGAT
>NW_012137747.1:5799691-5801724 GCF_000956105.1 Propithecus coquereli | reverse complement strand
TTGCTTCCATATGTGTTTATAAGTTTTGATCAATTAATTCCAATTTAATAGTCATCAGACTGGCCAAGATAAAGACCAAAGAGGTGCTCCTATGAGCCATAAGGCAAATGCAGCAGGTAGCTTACAAAGAAAAACCCATCAGACTAACTGCAGACTTCTCAACTGAGAACTTACAAGCCAGAAGGGATTGGGACAACATTCTCAGTCTTATCAAACACAATAACGACTAGCCTAGAATTTTGTATCCTACAAAACTAAGTTTCATATATGATGGGGAAATAAAGATTTTCTCAGACAAGGAAACACTGAAGAAATTTTTCAAGACAAGATCTACCCTGCAGAAAGTACTCAGAACTACATTACATGCGTCTGAGTACAATAGACATCAGGGTAGAAATACCCAAAAGCTAAAGGTCCAAAGCCAGATACCACAATGCCTCAAGAGATAAAAGAACAAAGTTCTACTCAAAAGGATGAACAGAAATCCACCCCTCTCATAATTCCTTCAATACATGTGAATGGCTTGAACTCCCCACTGAAGAGACATAGGCTGAATGGATAAATATACACAAGCCAAGTATCTGCTGTCTCCAGGAAACACATCTAACCCACAAAGATGCATTCAGACTCAAGGTGAAGGGATGGAGAACAATATTCCACACAAATGGAAACCAAAAGAAAGCTGGTGTAGTAGTTCTCATATCACATAACATAGTCTTCAAATCACCAAAAGTAATGAAAGACAAAGATGATCATTATATAATGATAAAGGGAATGAATCAACAAGAAGATATAACAATTCTAAATATTTACATACTTAAAACAGGTGCACCCAGATTCATAAAGCAAATCCTACTTGATCTAAACAAAATGATAAATGGCAGCACCATAATAGCTGGGGATTTTAACACCCCTCTGACAGAACTGGACAGATCCTTCAAACAGAAAATAAACAAAGAAACAATGGACTTAAACAGAACTCTAGAACAAATGGGCCTGACGGACATTTACAAAACATTCTACCCCAAAACCACTAAATATACGTTCTTCTCATCAGCTCATGGAACATTATCAAAGATTGATTACATCTTAGGTCACAAAACATGTCTCAAAAATTTTTTAAAATAATAGAAATTACACAATGCATCTTCTTAGACCATAGTGGCATAAAATTAGAAATCAACTCCAACAGAAACACTCATCTCTATACAAAGTCATGGAATCTAAACAACCTACTGATGAATAATCGCAACAATAAAAATCTTTCCTAATAAAAAACATCCCAGACCAGATGGTTTCATACCTGAATTTTAACAGACCTACAAAGGACTGTTGCCCAACCTGCAGAAATTATTCTGCTACATTGAGAAGGAAGGATTCCCTCCCCCCAACACATTTTATGAAGCCAACATCACACTGATACCAAAGCCAGGAAAGGACTCAACAAAAAAGAAAACTATAGACCAATATCCCTTATGAATGTAGATGCTAAAATTCTTAATAAAATCCTAGCAAATAGAATTCAGCTGCTCATCAAAAAAAAAAAACAATTCATCACACAATCAAGTGGGCCTCATCCCAGAGATGCAGGGGTGATTCAACATGTGCAAATAAATGTAATTCACCACATAAATAGAAGTAAAAACAAAGACCATCTGATCCTCTCAAAGGACACAGAAAAATCATTTAATCAGACAAGAGAAGGAAATCAAGAGCATCCAAATTGGGGCAGAAGAGGTCAAACTATCACTCTTTGCGGATGATATGATCTGATATCTAGAAAATCCCAAAGATTCTGCCACAAGACTGCTGGAATAGGTAAATAAGTTCAGCAAAGTCTCAGGTTATAAAATCAATGTACATAAATCAGTAGCATTCTCATATGCCAACAATAGTCACTCTGAGAACAAAATCGAAAACTCAATACCTTTCACATAGCAACAAAGAAAATAAAATACCTAGGAATATACCTAAGGAGGTGAAAGACCTCCGAGGTAGAACTACGAAACACTGAGGAAGGAAATAGCAGAGGA
>NW_012137747.1:5787146-5789726 GCF_000956105.1 Propithecus coquereli | reverse complement strand
AACTACCAAGTGAATTTAGGATGAACACAATGACAAATGGTGCTGTCAAGTCCTCTTATCTTGAGAACATGTATGCAATGACTTGTATCTGCTTGACTGTATAAAAAGGTGAAATTTTGTCTTTGCAGTCTTAGCAGATTGCTTGTGATACACACCACATTCTAGTTTCATGTTTATTCAATAATAAAATTGTTTCTCTTCTATCTATGTGAAGGGGTTTTCAAGGTCCTGAGATTTTGTATTTAATTATATTTCCCTAACACTATACATATGTATTTTTTAGTATAGCATATATTTTAGTTTTCTACTACATCTCTTGTCCATGCTGCATTCTGACCTCTTTTGTTTACACTTAGGAAGATAAGGCACACTGTCTTCAAGTCTAAACACATAAGAAATCAGATATGATTGCCAAATATGTTGTAGAAAATAAATGGTTTGGGATTTCAGAAGAAATAAAAAAGAATGCAAATAATTATTGCCTGAGGCAATGCTGGGGGGTCATCCTGTTCCTCCATGCCCAGTCCTTAGCTATTCTAAGGCTCTAGCCAGAGGTAGCTCATGAGGTGTTTTAGTCGCCTGCCCTCTCAGACAAGTATAGAAAATCACAGGGAAACATGTTGCTTTAGCTTTATTCCTGTTCCTTGTTTTTATCTTGCTTCTTCTTACCCATATCTAATTTAGAGTTTCTTATTATAGTATTATGTGTCCATTAAAGTAACTCTAATTGCTTCTGGGGAACAAAACAGTATATAAATAAATAAGAAATAAAATGCTCTGGGCTGAAGATTCTGTCACAAATAAACATTAGGTGAGCTGTACACATTTTAAATTTTCTTGAGGTTCATAACTTCTTTTTTTTTTTTTTTTTTTAGAGCCAGGATCTCACTGTGTTGCCCAGGACAGAGTACAATGGCATCATCATAGCTCACTGCAACCTCAAACTCCTGGGCTCAAGCAATCCTCCTGCCTCAGCCTCCCAAGTATCTGGGACTACATTATCCTGGCTAGTTTTTCTATTTTTTGTTGAGATGGGGTCTCACTTTTGTTCAGGTTGGTCTTGAACTCCTGGCCTCAAGCAATCCTCCACCTCAGCCTCCCAGAGTGCTAGGATTACAGGTGTGAGCCACCATGCCTGGCCGAGGTTCCTAACTTAAATAAATTATGTATTGAAATATTCAGTGAAAACTTCTTTTCTTTCTATTTGCTTAGCTATGAAAGGTAAATAGCCAAATTAGTTATTAAAACTATAAGATAGATTTTATATAAAATATGTACCAATGACCAATCATAGAGTGTTTCTTAGAGATTATATTACATCCAACAATTGTATAAATTTAAAAGCAAATAGATTTTTTTCTCTTCCTCAATATATTTAATTTCTCAAGTCCTCTGTTTTGTAAATGTGCTCATGGTTTAAATGTATTAAAATATAAATACCTGAAATTCCAATAGTTTAATATTTGTGCTTCCCAGAAACTCACATCCTAAAATTTTGACCTCTTGTACTTTAAATTTGTTTGTTCATGTTAATCTAACATTAGTGTTTTCTGTATTCTTTAAACTGTTATATATGCTTTCCAGTTTTTTTTATTAATTTTCCCAACAGTCCTATGAAATAGTTATTAACATTGCATTCTATTTTGCAAGAAGAGGAAAATGACAGACAAGTCACGGCAAGGAACTTCATAAAGTCACACAAGTAAAAAGTGGCAGGGCCAGTATTTATACCAGGACCACTTAATTTGGGCTTCTGTACTCTATCCTTTAAAGCACCTAGTGATTTTAGAATATTTGCTAAATATGTTCTAAGAGATGGAAGTACTAAAGGTATATTATTTAGGGTATAAGCTATTACAAATTTGTTAATTATATGCAATATCAACTACATTGATTAGACTTAGTATAGCCTAGGAAGCATAAAATTTTTATATGTTTAGTCATTTTTATATTTTACTTTCTCTAGATCTAAAAATATAGAGAAATATAAAATATTCTCCCAAACTAATAAATGGTTTTATAAATAATATAAATTTTCTACTTACTGCATCAACATTGACTTTTAAAGAAACGATTCTTGAAGTGTGATGCATGGATCTCTTAGGGTTCCCAAGATTGTTTCAGGAGATTGCAAGGTCAAAATCATTTTTAAAATATTTCAAGACCCTATTTGCCTTATATTGTGTTGACATTGTACTGTTGGTGCAAAAACAATAGTGGGTGAAACTGTTGGTGTCTCAGAACCAATAAAGGCCGTGGCATTACACTGCATTAGTCGTCATTGTGTTCTTCATTGCCATACACATCAAATAAATGTCATAATATTAGTTACATTTTTGATGATCTTTTGTAATTTCTGTCATTTTTATTCTCCTGTATATTATGCAGTTTCAACTTTTTAAAATTACTACACCTTTCAACTGCATGGTACATTTCTTGAGACTGCTTTCTTGATGTTTATAGTGGTTTCTGTTGTTGCATTTGGAACCTTATAATACATATTATTAATACAACAATACTCAAGCGAGTTATATAGATGCTGATAAGAGTGTTTTATAAATTCTATTCTTTGCATGTTCA
>NW_012137747.1:5785727-5787096 GCF_000956105.1 Propithecus coquereli | reverse complement strand
GTTTTTTGCTGGGAGCTTAGCTACCTCCCCACAGAGAGTAAAATTATTTTCTATGGAAAAAATTTTTTAATTTGTTTAGCTTTAGAAGGATGAAGTTTAATTCCAAATGTCTCTTGTTTATCTTTATTTATAATTCCTTGAATAAAATCACTAGTTATCAAAGGAAAGAACAAGTATGTGGAAGATATTATCACATCTTTATAGGACCTTGACATTGTCCTAGTTTTTTTACAATTGAGAGGTTTGAGATACTGTTTAATTAGGCTCCTCAGATGTCAGCTACATATTCTGACTCTATACTGCTATTGCCATGTGAGATTTTATAAATTTTAAATAAATAATACAATTAAAGTAATGTAAAGACAAGAAACAGTAGTCAGGTTATATAAAATAACTCTAGAAATACATATATTACATTATTTCAACTAAGAATAAAATCTCTGGTCTAGGTTGTCAACAACTAAAAGTTAATGTATTTTACTTCTACAAATACTCATTTTATTTTGAAATACTACTGACAGTTTTCAGTGTTATCTATACACATTGATAGCATAGTGCTTTGCTTGTTGTCATTAAATTAACAGAATGAGAAATAGTATCTATCTTTAGAAAAACTCAACACTTTCACTTCTTGTCTTCTAATTGTAACTTTTTAATCCATGACTTCAGTCTGACTTTGATAGTAGGTCCCTAGTAATGTATAAGGAAATTTTAAAACTTTTAAAAAGTCAGTGTATTTTTTTATTAAATTGTCACCTTATTACAATATCATATTATTCACATTCCTATTTGTATTAACAAAAGTATAAGCCTTTAATTAATTTTCAGAAGTGCAGATGTTTGTTTCAAATAAGACTAAGATGATCATTGTCATTGGGAAAAACAATTAGAATAAGTTGTCGTTTGGGATAAGTATAAAATTCTAACCTCTGAAATAAAAAAGAAAAAAATTATATACTACGAAAAAAAATTCTAACCTCTGTTTTTTCTGATAGGGTAAAATAACTAAAAATTAACACAAATAAGAATAAACTCCACTTGATTTTTAGAGAAAAAGACAAGAGGATTAAAAAATATAAGGTGTGTCATAGAAAATTACTGGAAGCAGCTTCTGTCACAAATCCTTGTAGACTAATACGGGTCAAATGCCATGTGCTTCTTCAGCATCATAACACCATGAAATCACCAACAGGTAATTCCAAACTATGGCCGCATCACCCACCAATTTTAAAACTATCTTTATACAATCACCTTCTTGAGTTGTAGTAAAGAATCGTGTACTATCCTACTCGCATGGACTTGTCATCAAATAATTCACAATCTTGTTAAGTGTTGTCAGGACAAATACAAATTAAAAATAAGGCTGGGC
>NW_012137747.1:5780142-5782116 GCF_000956105.1 Propithecus coquereli | reverse complement strand
TTTAATTAGAGGTATGTATAGGTGTTTCACCTTCTTTTATGAACACTGTATCAGTTCAATGAATTCATTCTTAATGAAAAATTATGCAAAGTAAAATGTGTAAGATAATGAGTGTATAAAACAGATGGCCCTGCCTGTCTTCTTATATTTTATATCTTTAAATGGCTTCATGCACTATCAACCCATTTAAAGCACAAAGAGGGGTAACCATTAAACAGTTTTCCATTCTTCCTCACTAATGATACTTAAAAGACATTTAATAACATTTGCTAATTGTGTAATGCCAATCCTTCCAAAATAATGTATCAGTAGGGAGTATTTCTGCTTCATTCCTTTTGTTTCCAGACAGCATCTAATGAACTGGAATGATCATAATTGACAGAGTATAATGCATTGGAAAACATGTTGCTAAGGGAATTCTTTAAATGTTAAAAATTTACTTTCTCCCTGGGGAAATCAAGTCAGTGAATGGAATTTGTATTAAAATTGAAATAAAACTTTATATAAATCTTACTTTTACTACATTGTATGAGGCATAATAGTCTTTCCAGGATGATAAAACTTTGCATAAAACTGCTACATAATTACTTGTGTTATTTCCTATGATCACTGTGATATTCTACTGGACAAAACAACATTCATCATTTTAAAACTTTACACCAATAAAAATTCTGTACTTAAACTTTGAACTTACTTTAGTGAATATAGTGTCCAATAATAAAAACAAATAAAATATTTGAGGACATCAAGTTGTTTTTAAATAATATGTGATATATATATATTTATTTAAATATCTTTTGTCAAATTGTGTCCAAGTGTTTCTCATTGCCATGTAAGAACTGACTTGTTGCTAATTCATGTTAATAAAATAATGTTTCATGGTGAAACCAAATCTCTGGACAAAATTACAACTTTTTGTTTTCGAACATTATTTTTGTCAAATGTAAAACATATCAAGTGACTATGAGCTTTGCAAGTTATGGCAGCAGTGAGTAAAGTCCTAAGCATCTCCTGAATATACTCTTAGCTTCTTATTTTAAGATGTCCCTCATTGACAGATTCATTCTTCAGCAATCTTTGTGAAGAGCTAATAGTAATCACTAACCTAGCACCTCCTTCTATAATGTACTTTTTTTTTATTTCAGCATATTATGGGGGTACAGATGTTTAGGTTACGTATGTTGCCCTTGCCCCCGCCCCAAGTCCGAGTTTCAAATATGTCCATTCTTCGGGTGGTGCGCATTGCACTCTTGGTGTATGCATATACCCGTCCCCAGTATAATGTACTTTTAAAGGAATAGATAGCAGCTTACGTCTTCAAGGCCAGTAGGAGAATTTTTCCCTGAGTCTGCTAGCTAGAGTCTTATGAAACATAATGTAATCAAGTGGGTGACTGTACCATCACCTTTGCCAAATTTCATGGTCTAGAAGCAAATGATAGGTAATACCAGCCCCATAGGGGATGGTATTATAGAAGGCTGTGACTCATTGGGATTCATCTTAGGTTGAGAATAGAGTAAGGGATATATTTTCTAAGTACATTGAAAGCCTTGATTATTTCAGATGAATTATCTTCTAAATGGACCACTGATACATGAAGACTTGTCTTTTACACCATTTGTGTGGTCACAATTTATGTAACATTCCCTTTTACCTGATCCATATAATTGTTAGTTTCTACTTTCTGTATAAGTTAAGTGCTACTCAATGAGCATTCCTGATAGAGGAAAACAATTGTTCTATAATATTTAAAAGTGGTAGAAAAAAGTTAAAATTAATTAATATAAACACACATTTACAGTAATGCCACCTTATACATGAGGGATACATTCCAAGAACCTCAGTGAATACCTGAAACCACTGATAGGACTCATCCCTACATATACTATGATTTTTGATCTGATAACCCACATGGTTAAGTGTTCAATAGCCGGGTAGGGTATACAGTGTGGATATGCTGGATAAAGGAATGAT
>NW_012137747.1:5774167-5776282 GCF_000956105.1 Propithecus coquereli | reverse complement strand
CTCAGAGCCTAAGGAGTCTCATGCATGAAAAGCCACGAGTGGCCTAACATGAAAACTTCTCATGGCTGTAGAGGTAGATTGCCATATGTCAGCCTGGGAGAAGGGTCTCAGAGCCCATTGTTTGAACAGTGGGCCAAGTTCCTTCTCTCCCTTTCTCTCAACAATGCCTCAGTTAATATAAAACCAGTCTCCAAGTGGAAAGCATGTAGTTACTTTGTTCCTTGATCAAATGGGTCACAGCTACTGAAGTTAGAGATTGATATCCATGTGCATAGCTTGAGCTTGGGTTAAAATTAGTTAGTTTACCTTGATAAAAGGATTGTACCTACTGAAGACTTATGTGTTTTTCACTTCCAGAAAGGAGAAGGAAATTAGCTAGTACACTTTGTGATTTTTTTGGGGAGCCCTGAAAACTTTGATCATTGTATTCCATAATTTTTTCACATGAGATCATTGTATTTTGCAACATGGCAAAGAGAATAAAAACAAGTGCTGGGTTTCAGTCATCGCCACCTTGGCACCAGAGTGTTGGTGGTCCCCTGACTTCCCTGCTGTCTTAAACACTGTTTCTGTTTCCGTGTCTTTGTTTCATTCATCTCTTGCAACACAGTCTGCCAGGGGACCCTGTCTTTACTGGGGACATCGCAAACCCCCAATACTTTTGGAAGAAAAATCCAGATCCTGGTACCCTTAACCATGGTCAGTTACCACTATGCCTAGTTATTTCCTGGTGGCTACCCAGAAAGAGGATGGCCTCTTCTTAAATACTAGGGTTGACACCGAGACTTAACAAGTTGAGGCTATCAGTTAACTACACTCCTCCCAGCAGGATAGCAAGTTCTTTTTTGAAAGGAGTAATGAGCTTCTCAGCTTTAGGGCTGCTGTATATATCGGTTATCTGCCTCTAGAGAAAATTTATGTTGCCTCTGTTGGGGGACTATTTCAGATCATCTTAATCTAACCAGTGGCTGGGAAGATGTCAAGCTATGCTTTGCTTTAGTAATAGTGAGGCACTGTCGCTGTCCATTACAATTCAGGACTTTAAATCCTAAAAGAGAAATATAATATTAAAGGAAATATGTTTATCCAGGCAGTGATGATGAGCAATACCCATGTTCAATGGTAGAAATGTTACCCATTGTTACTACAGAAGCAGTATAAAATAACCAGATATTTTCTACTACCTACACCACAGGCTACTTGAATCTTACCAATCATCCATGCTTCTTTATTTAGTAGTCATTAGACTGTAAAATCCTTCACATTCTTCCTATATATCCTCTTGCTATACTTATCCATTAACTTCCTTAAATGTTTGATTGCTGAAAGGACTTGCAGGACTCAGTTTATACTCTAGGAACAGATTAATTATAGGCTAAGGATACTGTACACCAATAGAGGGAAGGAATACATCGATATCTTAGGTGCATTCTTTTTTGTCATACTGTAATAAGTCAGTTTTACTGGTCCACTGTGTTTCTAGGTTCCTAACCACTACTGTCTCTTATGTGTAACATCTTGGTACCCAGAGGCCCAAAGTCTGCTTGAGGTAAGTGTCACATTTAGGGAGCTGGTCATATAGGCACATACCAGTTACATGATCACCTTTACTATTTAATTATTCCAAAGTCCACTAAAATCAGGTGCAAATCATGAATCCAGTTACTATTATTAAGCAGTGCATGTCAATATCCCCTTCCCCTAAAAAATTCATAGGTCCACGGTTATGAAACATCATTTATCTTTAGTTATACATTCATAGAATTGGTCAAGAGCCAGTAACTTGCTTTGAATGGTTCTGGAAGAAAGTATATCCAAACTGAATTCAGGCCAGTTGAGAGTAACCCATGTCATACATCCCTTGATACCTGAGACAAGAAGTCTTGCTGTCTGTACCTTACATCTAAGAACCCCCTCTGATAAAATTTTGTCATAAAAAGTTTGTTTCAGGAAAGAAACAGTCACAGAAATGTGATAAATTTAAGGTTGCTTATCTAACTTTTAGAATTGAAATATTGAAAAAGCCCATTACTATTTACAAATGAGTAGCTGGCAGCTAATGTTAAGTAAAGCACTTTACAAAGTAGTAAAATTTCTATTTAAATTACCGTCAAC
>NW_012137747.1:5773475-5774117 GCF_000956105.1 Propithecus coquereli | reverse complement strand
TAAATTGTCAATATTAATTGTAACTATAAGAACATCAACAAGTAAGATTTTATATATGCTTCACGTGGCCCCAGGGTCAAAATTAAAGTGAGTTAAGTACAACTTTTGTGGCAGTTACTGTGTTAAAATATTTCTGTATAGTATTGCATTATATGAATATAACATAATTTATTTATCCATTCTATAATTCATGGGCATTTTAGTTGTAGCCTTTAGTTGTTTTCATTTTTGGCTATTGTGAATACTGAGTCACACATTAATGTTGGACATATTCCCAAGAATACAAATGGTGGTCATAAAATATGAGTATTTTTATTATTCCAGCCAAAAATTTTCCCAGGGTCTTTGTAACATTTTATGCTTCCACCAGCTGTGAATATTTCTCATTGATATACCATTTTGCCTCAGTTATTTTCCTACACCCAAATTTCAAAAATATCATTTTCTATTTTATTCTAGAGAACTCACATATTTTAAAATTCACATGTATATTGATAATCCAAATGTGATTTTAAAAATTAAGGTGTGATGACAGAATCAATATCCTTTTGTTTTTCTTTTACATGCGGTCTTGGTCCATTTTGTGTTGCTATAACAGAATACCCAAGATTGGGTAATTTATAAAGAAAAGAGTTTTATTTC
>NW_012137747.1:5772930-5773425 GCF_000956105.1 Propithecus coquereli | reverse complement strand
CTACTCAAGAAAAACTCCCCAGCACAATAAAAAGAGGAAACTTTTTCAATATGACAAAGGATGTACATATGAACCTATTGATAACATCAGACACAATGTTGATAGATTGAATACTCTACCTTCCTCTCTGCTGGAAACAAAGCAAGTATGTCCATTACACCAATTGCATTCAAAATGTTGTGAAGATCTTAGCAAATTCAACCAAGAGGAAAACATAATAAAAAGGCATAGCAATTTAAAAAGGAAGAAATAAGACTCCCTTTACTCACAGTCACACTAGAACTATTGATAGTATGTTTATTATTACCTACTAGAACTAATTTGTTTAGCAATATTGCATGTTACATGATTAACTCCGCAGATTTTGCCTGTTTTTCTTTTTAGTATTATCATTTAGAAATATTTTGTGACTTTACGTTACTTTTGACAAACATACAGTTAAAATGCAAACTAATTAATAATCATTTATCAAGTTTATGAAAACCTTAACATTCA
>NW_012137747.1:5763647-5767955 GCF_000956105.1 Propithecus coquereli | reverse complement strand
TATGCTGCAAATTTAAAAATAGTATGTATATCATGTTTATAGAAAGTTAATATTCATCCAGAGAGATAAAAATTTAATTGATATAGTGGAAAATCCAAACATTGTGAATATAATTTCCTCCCTTGATTCAAGGGTTAAATTCT
The DNA here is from genome assembly GCF_000956105.1 of Propithecus coquereli. Classification (NCBI taxonomy): domain Eukaryota; kingdom Metazoa; phylum Chordata; class Mammalia; order Primates; family Indriidae; genus Propithecus; species Propithecus coquereli. The sequence goes on along the minus strand of NW_012137747.1, from coordinate 5,767,812 downwards.
CCAATTGAAAAGTCAAGTGATTGGAAACAAATATAATATTCTAATTCTGAGTATTTGTGAAGAACCTTAGCTGAAGAGTGGTGCAGAAAAAAATAAATAAAGAGAAAACTGACTTTTTTTTCTCATTCCCCAAAGGTATTTTACAAACCTAACACTACAGATGATTTAAAGTTTAATATTTTTGACTATAGATTTAAAAATGTAATTACTTTGTTTTTCTCTGTTCTTCCTAAAACTTGTTTTCACAATCCACATTTTTTTAGTACTACAAGTTTTGTATTAACCTTTAGGGCAGCAGAATGGAATTGTTACTGGTTTTGTAATTAGCTGTGGTTGTAAAAGTCAGACATTCAGAAGGCAGAACTCAATGTCAGAGTGAACATCTGATGAAAGTCCAAATGCACTTGGAGAATAAATCTGTTGCTGTAGCAACCAGTCCTCATTTGCTATCAACAGAAGAAAAACAAACAGAAAATGAGTAAAATGCCTCGTTTCAATTTAAAAAGATAGCTATTCCATATGGAATTATGGATAAAAATCTTTAAATTCAACATTTAACCAATAATACATGACAGCAACTGTTACACTGTATTTTAAAATCAACCCATCAGAAATAGGAAATATAAAATAATACCTAAGCCTCTCAGAGTATAAATTTGGGGGCAAAGGAAATTTACTTACCTTTAACAACCAGTTTATTTTATTTTAATTTCTTTAAAAATGTTTTGAAAAATGTCATGAATTTTTTCTCTGACTGTTGCTTACCTGGAGGTTAAACGACAATCTCTACCAATATAGTATATTGATACATTTTCTTCCATATCAAAAGATATTTTATGAGCATCTTCTTGAGGATTACAGCAAAATTGAGCCTCTCTTACTTTGAGCTGCTATAACAAAAATATCATAAATTGGGTAGCTTATAAACAACAAACATTTATTTCTTACAATCCTGAAAGCTGAGAAGTCCAACATCAAGGCTTAGGTAGATTTGGTATCTTGTGAAGGCCCATTTCCTTGGAGAGGGCACCTTCTAGCCTCGCCTTCACTTGGTGGAGGAGGCAAGGCAGCTCTCTCAGGGCCTCTTATAAAAGGGCACTAATCCCACTCATTTGGGCTCCAACCCCATGAGCTAATTGCCTCCCAGAGGTTCCACCTTCTGATACCGTCACATAATACCATCATCAACACATGAATTTTGGAAGAACACAAACATTTAGATTATAGCAGAGGTTTTTTGAGTTATAGACAAGGTCCATGGCTTCTAGTAACCCAATAAATCTAAGGAAGAGATCACTCATACAAATTAAAGATGTTGAAAGAGCAGAATACAATATGTCACAAATACAGGAAAATAAGCTTTATGTTTGTGATGATTAATTTTAGGTGTCAAGTTGACTGGAAAGCATTATTTTTGGGTGTGTTTGTGAAGCTGTTTCCACGTGAGCCAGTAGATTGAGTGAGGAAGATTGGTCCTCAGTGTGGATGGACACTATCTAGTTGTCAGTGGGCCTAGAGAGAACAAAAAAAGGAGAGAAAAGGAGATTCTCTCTTTCCCTCTTTCTCTCCGCCTCACTACCGGAGCCTAGACACCCTCTTCTGCCTGCCTTTGGCCATCAGAAGGGCTCTCTGGCATTGAGACTATGGGACTTACAACAGCAGTGCGCCAGGCTCTCAGGCCTGGGCTGAGAATTACACCATCAGCTTCCCTGGTTCCCAGGCTTTCGAACTTGAACTGAGCCATGCTACTGCCATCCCAGGGTTCCCAGCTTGCAAATGATGTGTTGTGGGAATTCTAGACTCTATAATCACTTGAGCCAATTCCCCCAGTAAATCTTCTCTCATATATCTATCTATTGGTTTTGCCTTTCTGACTAATTCAACACCAAAGTGTATTTTAGAAAAGAGGACCTGAAAAACACAAGTGCCAGCGGGACCACGATGTGAAATCTTCCTTCAGGCAAGGGTTGTTTAGAGGTAGCTAGTGTCTCCCTTATAATTAAACTAGGAAATGCCCTGATCTGTATGAAATTGTAGAATATGTCTTATGAAAAAGTCATGAGCTGGTGAAAGGAGAAAATAGGTGTTTCCAAGTATTTGGTTTGGCAAAAGAGCTTATAAGTGAGAATGGAAATATCATCTGGATGGGTCTTTGAACAATATATTTGCCATACATTGAGAAATTGGACAAGGCAAAAGAGACTCACAGCACTCCTTCAGTGGAAAGCTACTCAATGAATGATTGTGAAACTATCAAAGCACTTTATTGTTTTTAGAAAAAAATCCCTCTTTTCTAATTTTCTGCGTATCTTACTGGGATCTATATTATTGCTACTAATATATGGCACTATTAATTTGAAAGTGATTTTGAAAATGCACACATTATAAACATGACTTTTAACACATTGACTACCACACTAGAAAAACAATTTTTTTCCTGGGTCATTGTGTTTTATTATGAAAATAGAATAAAAATTTTGAAAACAAACCAATCCTTTCTAATGTAATGAAAATTTGTTATTTTTTATTGTTTTCTATGTGTGAGTTATATGCAACTCACAGTGCTAGAATCAATTTTTACACTGCACATCAACTGAGTTGTATGTGACTCACGACATACTTATTGAATTTTTTTCGGAGAATTGAGTCTTCATATGTTTCATAAGGCCCCAGGCTCAAAACCAGCATGGGTTAAATATAACTCACATGGCAGTTAATGTGTTAAATTGCTGTGGTCCAAGTTTTAATACAGGGAAAAAGTCATAATATAAAAATTCCCACAATATATGTTTCTATTACCTGTTACTAATATCTCAGTATTTTTAACTAAGCATAACTGTCAGAATTACATTATTTTATTATAATGTATTTTTGTTTCTGCAACATATTAATTTATGAATATAGGAGCGAGCTATACTGGATACTTAGTCATATGGAAAAAAATTAGAAATTACTTAGTAATGTGGAAAAAATGAAAATTTTGAAGTTTGTATCTCTTTAATGCCCATGTGTAGTGCCTACTATGGTGATCAAACTTAGCACCTCTTGGTATCAGTATGGTTCCCTTTGTGACTGGAATTTAGTCAGGGCTGAATTTTTTTTTCCTTTCCCAGGTTTCCTTCAGAGAATCTATGTCATCTCTTTGTTCATCATATCAATTGATGTAAATATTGGCGAAAACACTTGAGGCTCTGAACAAAAATATGGAAAATTTTGATCCATGGATACGCTTATGGTGCTGATTGCATAAGGCTGCCTACCTTAGCTGCAAGAGTTTACAAAAAGGAATTGAGATCACTGGGAGGAAGATCACAGAATAAAACATGGATATGGAGAGAGCAGAACCCTTTCCAAGTTTATTCTGCCCATTTCTCCTAATGATTCCTAATGCCTTTATGTGATGTAATGATTGAGACAATTGGAGGCATTCGAACTGATGTTTTGGTGTATATTTGCTAAATAGGAGGTAAGTATAGTCTCTAGAAGCTTTTCTGAAAACATCCTTACTTGAGTCATATTTCATGAGGTCAATAAATGCTCCTAAGTTCTTGTGAGAGTACTGGCCCATAGCTTCCCATGTTTTTGCATATTTATTCTAAAAAAGATATAGCTACTAACCACTATCTTGCCCAAGATTATAAAGACATAAAGTAAAAATTCACATTGTCTATTAAATTTAGTAACTACATGTTTGCTTTCCAAATATTTTCTCTTAGAACTAATTGTAGTGTTGTCTAATTTCTGAAAAATTCTGTTTCATATAATTTCTATCTTTTAAAAAATTTTAGTTGTTTAATGAGAGATGGAAAATCTGGTCGTTTTTACTTCATCATGTCTAACAAGAGAAGGCCCATTACCGAGTTCACAGTGCCAATGAAATGAATATTTCGAGGTTTATATCTCCAGACTTTGTCATATACACATCTGTGTCATAATTTCTTTAATAAGTTCTAATGAGTTTTTCTGTCTAATGGTAGCTTGATGTCTTTTTACATTCCACCTGCCAACAAAAAGCAAGTAAAAAATTTAAAGATTAGTAAATAAGATATAAAGGCTTTTTTAAGGCCATGCAAGAAGAAAAATACCTCACATTTTAACATAGATCTGTTAGGAAATTTCAGAGGTTAGATTCTTAAACTCATACAAGTTTTTTAAACCTCCCAAG
>NW_012137747.1:5758058-5763427 GCF_000956105.1 Propithecus coquereli | reverse complement strand
AATAAAAAAATTATGTTTTTGTTTTTCAAAATGAATGCCAATGAATTTAACTGAACTCACACAAGCTATTCTAGAATGAAAATTGAGATTCAGCATTTAAGTCCTTAATTCAAGATAATTTCAACATATAGTTCACCAAAAATTATATTCAATATATAATTCTTGAATGCTTATTGTGTATAAAACTCTCAAGAAAATAGAAAAATAATATGTCTTAGGTATCATCATTAATGAATTTACAACCTATTAAAATAGATTACTATGCATGTGCATAATATAATAAAGGAACAAAAGAGAAACACAGACTTCTCAGATACTATCATATTTGACTGATGTAAAGAAATGGCATTACCTTAAAGATGTGGTAGAAACAAAAAGTGAAGTGTAGAATAAGATTCTGACATAGCGGTAAAGTGAGAAGTCCTAAATAGATAGATGCAGAAAAGAAGTTAAGTTTATACTGGAATCAAAGAATTGTATATGATTTAAAAATAAGGCAGGAAATAAATGGGGAAGCAAAGTACTTTAGTTGAGTCAGAGACAAATGTGTAGCACCGTGAATTCTAGATAATTGCATTCTGGTAATGAAATTAAATTATACCACTATATCTCTCCATTGGTACTGAGCTGTTGGGAACCAGATACAAAATGACAATAATAATAAAAATATTAGCTTTATTACCAGGAATCAAGACTGGAGATGTAGACTAGGTCTATGACCAAATTGTCTCACTAATATTGTATGAACACAACTTAAAGACATAAACCTTTGAACTACACTAAAGCAGAGTGGGCTGTAGGAAAAGCTACCCAGATAACTGCTTAGAAGATATCCCATCCTTGTGGAGGTACTGCCAAATATAGTAAAAAGGAAAGTGACATATGATCATACCCTTTGACAAATATAAACATGATTTTTAACACATACAAATATATATTTTTTTAATTTTTCAGTTGTACATATGATTGTATGTATTTCTGGGGTATATGCGGTTTTTGATACATGCATACAAGGTATAGTGATCAAATCAGGGTAGTAGGGGTATCTCTTACTTCAGACACTTACCATTTCTTTATGTTGGGAATATTCCAAAATCTTTCTTCTAGTTATTTTAAAATCTACAATAAATTATTGTCAACTATAGTCACTCTCTTGTGCTATTGAACATCAGCATTTATTTCTTCTGTTCAACTGTACTTTTGTAACCATTAACCAACCCTTTTTCATCTTCCCTCCTCCCTACCCTTCCGAGCCTCTGGTAACTATCATTTTACTCTCTGCCTCCTTGAGATCAGCATGTTTTAACTCCCACGTATGAATGAGAATGTGTGATATTTGTCTCTCTGTTCCTGGTTTATTTCATTCAACATAAAGATCTCTAGTTTCATCCATGTTGTTGCAAATGACATTATTTCATTTTTATGGCTGAATAGTATTCCATTGTGTTTATATACTACATTTTCCTTATCCATTCAACCACTGATGAACACTTAGGTTGATTCTGTATGTTGGCTACTGTGAATAGTGCTGCAATAAACATGATAGTGCAGATATCTCTTCAATATAATCATTTCCTTTCTTTTTTAAAAGAGGATACAGAGGGATCGCTGGTTCATATGGTAGTTCTGTTTTTAGGAACAGCCATACTGTATTACACAGTGGATGTACTAATTTACATTTCTATTAGCAGTGTATGCCATTCTTCTTTCTCTGTACCCTTGCCAACATCTGTTATTTTTTTTGACTTTTTGATATTAACCATTTAAACTGGAGTAAAATGATATCTTATTGTGGTTTTGATTTGCATTTCCCTGAGGATTAGTGATGTTCAATGGCTTTTCATATATCTGTTGGCCATTTGTATGTTTTATTTTAAGAAATGTCTGTTCAGATCTTACATATTCTGGTTGTTAATCCCTTTTCATATGAATAGTTTGCAGATATTTTCTCTCATTCTGTAGGTTGCCTCTTTACTCTGTTGTTTTCTTTGCTATGCAGAAGCTTTTTAGCTTGATGTAATTCCATTTGTCTATATTTGCTTTTGTTATTTGTGCTTTTGAAGTCTTATCTAAAAAATCTTTGCCCAGACCAATATCCTGAAGTATTTCCCCAATGTTTTATTCACGTAGTTTCATGGTTACAGGACACAAAATCAACATACAAAAATCAGTAGCATACCCATACACCAACAGCAAACAATATGAAAAAGAAATCAAGCAAGCAATTCCATTTATAAAACTACAGTAAAACAAAGTACCTAGAAATAAATTTAACCAAAGAAGTGAAACATCACTATAATGAAAACTATAAGACACTCATGAAAAAAATTAAAGAGGATACACAAAAAATGGAAAGATACCCCATGCTCATGGATTGGAAGAATTAATACTGTTAAAATATCCAACTACCCAAAGAAATCTAAGGATTCGATGCAATCCCTAGCAAAATACCAATGACATTCTTCACATACATAGAAAAGACAACCCTAAAATATGTATGAAAACATACCAGACCCCAAGTAGCCAAAGCAATCCTGAGCAAAATAGCAAAGTTGGGGGTGTCACACTACCTCACTTCAAATTATACTACAAAGCTGTAGTAACCAAAATAGTATGTTACTGGCATAACAACAGACATGCAGACCAATGAAACAGGATAGAGAACTCAGAAATAAATCCACACATTTACAGACAAAGGCACCAATACATTGGGGAAAGGATAGTCTCTTCAATAAATGGTGTTGGGAAAACTGGATATCCATATGCAGAAGAAGAATGAAACTAGACCCCCATCTCTTACCATACAGAAAATCAACTCAAAATTGATTAAAGACTTAAATGTAAGACTTTAAATTATGAATATGAATTTTAACACTTGACATTTAAAATATTTAGTACATGATCTACATTTTTGTGAAGGATCAATCATACACAATTTTATAAGCCCTTTAATAAACTTAGGTTGATTTACATAGAGACATGTGAAATGTCTCTGAAGCTTAAGATTAATTAGCTTCAAGGTAAGTCCTCTACTGTCACACAATATTGCCATAATTAGGGTGATCTCTGAGGTATGATATTCTAGAATTTGCACATTTGCTATTTTATAACATGAGGCAATTTTCCTTACTTATCCTAGTTAAATATTTTTTTCTCATTAAAAATCACTATTTTTCCTCTGAACCATGTATAGGGAGAATCTATTTGTATATGTTTTAAAGTTTTTTCCTTTCTCCATCTATCTTAACATTATTTCTTATTCCTTCTGTGATAATATTAATATCTCTTAGGTAATATCTAACTATAGCTATCCATAAATGACTTCTTTGTCCACCCAATTACACATTTTATATATTTATTTCACTCTTATCTATAATTCTCTTATCACCCCAAATTTATGTAAGGGCTTTCACATGGTATATAGCCCACATATCTGATGTTGAATCTCTTGTATAACTTTTCCAGATGTTTCTGAAGGGGGAACTCATTTCCTTCTGAGACAACCTATCCCATGCCTCCAAATTTTATTGTAACACACACATTTAATCCACCAAGCATTCTGAAACTTTTGACAAAACATTGCTTTCCACTTTAACTATAATTTGAATAGTCACTCTTTGATCATTCAGCCTATAATTAAGTTTTTTATTTAAGGCTGGCTAGGTAATTTTGAGAATAATTCATTTTCCATAAATTTTTACTTCGCACACTATTCTATAAAATCAGGATGTAATTCCTTCCTCTCTTCTGAAAGTCCTCACTCAGCAAATTACTCCTAATAGATTTTCATCTATCATTTCTTCTCTATTTTTAAGACATGTCTGGAAATATTTCTATACCCACATAGAGCAATGATATTGATAATATCAAGTAATTCATGTAATATTCCCCAAGGTCTTGATACCTATATAATATATAGACTTCTAAGTATATAATCTAAATAGATAGGACCCTATAAGGGAGTTAATCTGATTGTCCCCATTTCACATATAAGAAAAAGAAGCCCCAGAGGGGTTATACAATTTTCAAACTGCATAATGTCACACAACTAATAAATGGAAGAACCATGATTAAAAATCATGCATGTTTACTCTCAAAGTTCTTTCCTTTCTACCATCCCATGCTATCTCTCATATGAAAAGTCTCTTGTAAATAAAAAAAAAATTCAAAGTTACTACCTTCTGTTAAAATGGTAGTAATATAGCAAATAATAATAGCAGCAAATAGTTGAAAATGTGTTGGTAAAGCTACTAAAATATGAAGCATTTTCCATTATTCTTTGGGTCCTCTCTTTAATTGCCCATGGTGAATTTTATTTGGTATTTAACATTATTATAAGTAAAGAAAATTAAAATTTTAAGTAATTTAGCATGAATTTTAGTGTTCATCTTGATGTTGTACAATGTTAGTTTTAATACAAATATAACAACATTTAACTCATGTAGAATCTCCAAACTTACATGACTTTTTAATAGCTTATCATACATATACATGTATTTTATTTTGACTAGAACAATGAAACTATACAAAACTAACATAAATTTTTATTTCAATTTTTGTTGACGTATTTCACCAACACTTTACTTTTGGCTTATTAATGAATAAGAAAGAACTGAAAGGAATTGTAATTCTTGGTTGCCCTGCCTGTATTTCTCTTTCTGTGTCATCCTTTTCAGTGTAGTGGTTAGTGAGCTAATAGAGGGAATTAACATGAGTAATAAAGAATATGATAATTTTCCTAGCTGACTGTATTTCTCAGAATGCCTTTGTCATCTTTCTATGTTCAAAGCAAGATCTAGCGTGACTAGAAGGCATGACCTCTTGAGGCCGTCAGTGTCTCCACTTGGTCACTTGTAAAAGTATTATTAACACATTTCTTTCTTGTTTATAAGTCTCACTGAATTCCCACACATCATGGTTGTACCTCAGTTCTGTGTTTATACTTGTAGGGCACTGGAAACACTATGTGAATGGTGTGTCAAGGAATGGTATACAAACATATTGCACATGTCTCCTCTGCGCAGCTTCTTGCTCCGTTTTCCCATTGGACTTCATTTTCAAACCACAAGTTCAAAGATAAAGTTATCAGTAATATCAAGATGATGACAGCAGAGAATTAAACTGAGTATGAGGCCTTATGAGTACAAGCCTTGTGAAACCTGAAACCACTAATTTGGCCCAGATCCTCTCTTTACTCGATTTGATTTGACTTTCTTAGTTCTCTCACACTGTACCAATTATTATTATAAGTTTTACATATACCTTTCTAATACATGGTATACATATATATTTGTACATCAAATTATTAATAGTACCTATATTTTGAGTTGATAGAAATGTCAGAATCTCTCCCTCTCTCTCTCTCTCTC
>NW_012137747.1:5751793-5755183 GCF_000956105.1 Propithecus coquereli | reverse complement strand
GTACCCTAGGAAAACTAGAGTTACTAAATAGAGTAATATTTGTGTATAGTTATTTTTGTTTTTATTCTTACATCTCAAGACATCAACTTGCAAAGTTACTTAGGTCAGCTCTTGTTTTCCCCACCATCTTCAGCAAGGTTTTGTCATAGATTTGCAATACAATTATATTCATTTTTCTTAGTTTAAAGTCCATCCTTGGATTCCCAAATCTAGTTGATTTTGATTTTCACTTGCATATATTAAATTTCACTCTTTGTGATGTACATTTTGTAAGGGTTTGATAAACACATACCATCAGATATGCACAATCCTACTGAGATACAGAACATTTATGTCAACTTAAAATTTTCTCTGCATAGCTGGTTTTTAGTCACCACTGTTCCTCTTCCCCCAATCATTGGCAACCTGATCTATTTTCTGTCCATACATTCTCCTTTTCTTCTTGGATCTGGCTTCTTTCACTTAATAAAATCTATCTAAGATTTATTCATGTTGTTGAACGAATCAGCCATTTGTTCTCTTTTATTGCTTATTAGTATTCCACTACTGGAATGTTTGAGTAGTTGTGCCACAGCTTGTTTATTCATTCACTAGTTGAAGAATGTCTTACTAGTTTTGAGCTATTAACAATAAAGCTGCTATAAACTATAAACATTCACAAATGTTTTTTTTTTGTGAACGTGTGTTTTCAATTGACTTGGATAAACGTCAAATGGTGGAATTCTAGGTTGAATAATATGTATAGATTCAACTTTACAAGAAACTTTCACACTGTTTCTAAAGTAATTGTACCATAATGCCTTCCTATCTCAATGAATGAGAATCCTGTTACATTCTCACCAGCAATTGGTGTTGTAAATGTTTTAGATATTTGAATAGCTATATATAGTGATATCTCACTGGGTTTTAATTTTCATTTCCCTAAGGACAATAACTAGTCATTTTGTAGAATGTACAGTTCATCCTTGAGCAACACAAGTTAGAATTGCATGGATACACTTACACAAAGATTTGTAAAAATAAATATACTAAAAAAAATTTTGAAGAATTGTGACAATTAAAAAAACTCTCAGATTAACTGTACAGCCTAGAAATATTTTTAAAAATTAAGAAAAAATTATTTATATCATGAATGCATATATCTAAATGTTAATTTTTTCATTTACTATCAGAAAATATACACAAATATATTATAAAAAGTTAAAATTTATCAAAATTTATCCACACACTTACAGATTATACATGGTGCCATTTGCATTTAAGAGAAATATAAACAAACATGAAGTTGCAGTATTAAATATTAACTGCATAAAATTAACTGTAATAAATACTTTACTACCGTAATTATTTTGTAGCCACCTCCTGTTGCTACTGCAGTGAGCAGAAGTGTTGTGAATATCCAAGTATTTTCTTAGAATGCCATGTGACACTAATCATCTCTACATGAGCAATTTGTCTCCCCAGTGAATTGGTTATTGCAATAAAAAGTGATCTTTTGAGGTTCTGATGTATTTTTCATCATGTTTAGTGCAGTATCATAAATCTCGAATAAAACCATGGGACCTACACGAAGTGCCACTAGTGTTACTGTAATTTCTCCCCAAAAGCAGAGAAAAGTCATGACATTACAAGAAAAAGTCAAATTGTTTGATATGTGTTTGATATGTACCCTAATTAAGGTCTGCAGCTGCAGCATTGCCCACCATTTCAAGATAAATGAATCCAGCATAAGGACCACAGTAGAAACAAAAAATGGAAATTCATAAAGCTATACCAGCAGGTGCAAAAACCTTACACTTTTTGCAAAATACATTTTGATCTCATATTGAAAATACAGCTTTCATGGGGGTGCTAATATCACTCAAAAAAAAGCAAACCCATTACATGACAACTTAAAGCAAAAAGAAAGGTGAAGGATCTAAAACTAGAGAATTTACTGACAAGCAAAGGATGTTTTGATAATTTTAGAAACCAGTTTGGCTTAAAAAATATCAAGATAACAAGAGAAGCAGCTTCTGCTGACCAAAAGGTAGCAGATGACTTCTGAGATGCCATTAAGAAAATCACTGAGGAGAAAAAATATACACCAAAACAGCTTTTAAGTAAAGATGAAAGTGCTGTATTCTGGAAAAAAAATGCCACAGAGGGCATTTATTAGTAAGAAAGAGAAGCAAGCACCACCAAAAATTAAGGCAGGAAGGAATAGGCTAACTCTACTGTTTTGTGAAAATGCAGTCAGGTTTATGATTTGAACTGCCCCTATCTATTAAGCCATTAACCCCTGACCATTGAAGACAAAAGATAAGCACTCCAGTGTTTTGATTGTACAACAGAAGGACAGAGCAATAAGAACACTTTTCCTGGATTGGTTCCAAGGATGCTTTGTTCCTGACAACAGGAAATATGTTACCAGTAAGGGACTGCCTATAAGACTTCTTTTGATACTGGTTAATGCTCCTGGAAATCCAGATTCTCAATGAGTTCAAAACCAAAGGTGTCAAAGTGGTCTACTAGCCCCCAAATGAAACGTCTCTCATTCAGCCTCTAGATCAGGGGATCATTAGGACCATTAAACACAGTACTCTATGAAAAGGATTGTCAAAATTATGGAAGAGAATCCTAATAGAGAGAACATCATGAAAGACTGGAAGGATTATACTATTTAAGATGTCATTGTTATTACAGAAAAAGCCATGAAAGCCATCAAGTCTGAAAAAAAATGAATTCCTGCTGAAGAAAAATGCCCAGATGTCGTGCATGACTTCGCAGAATAACAACAGAGCCAATCAAAGAAATCGTGAGACTGGGGGGCTATGGCAAAAAAGGTGGGAGGGGAATGAATGGTTTCAAGAATTGAACCTTGGAGAAATTCAAAAGCTAATAGATACCACACCAGAGGAATTAGCAGAAGATGACTCGATGGAGGTAAGTGCTCCTGAACCAGTGCCAGACAATGACGAAGAAGATGTAGAAGAAGCAGTGTCAAAAACCAAACTGTCATGTGACAATCTGATAGAAGGATCGCAACTATTCAAAACTGCTTTTGACTTCTTTTACAACATGGACCCTTCTGTGATATGGGCATGATACTAAAGCAAACAATGAAAGAAGGATGGTAGGATATAGAAAGATTCTTAGAGAGATGAAAAAGCAAAAATGTCAGACAGAAGTTAGAATGCATTTTCTTAAAGTGTCACTGAGTATGAAGTGTGCCTGCCCCTCCTACCTCCCTTTCCACCTCCTCCACCTCTTTCACTTCTGCCACCCCTGAGACAGCAAAGCCAACCCCTCCCCTTCCTCCTTCTCCTTAGCCTACTCAACATGAAGATTAGGAGGATGCAGACCTTTATGGAGATTCACTTCCATTTAATAACTAGCAAATATATTTTT
>NW_012137747.1:5749312-5751228 GCF_000956105.1 Propithecus coquereli | reverse complement strand
AAAAAAAATTAGTTTGGGGTGATTTTTAATTCCTATAAATCTTGAATATTGAATTTTTTCCTTTTCTTTCAAAATACACAGACATTTACAATAATCTTAACTGATAAATTTTAGTGTGAATTGATATTTTTTACCTTTTTTTTGACTTTTTCATGGAATAAAATGCAAATTCTTCAAACATAATAATGTCTACTTTATCACTTTATATCCATGGTTTGGCACAGTATCTCCGACTTTAATTGTCATTCAGTAAATATGCTTTTGGTAAGTACTTTTCAGAATTCAATTTACTCTCTTTAAAAATTGTCATCTGGCTCCTTTCCTATTTTGTGTTACTAAAAGTGTGCAATTGCTAAATATTTGCATTTGAAATGTGTCCAACATGGCAAATGCAATTTGTCAGACCTGGAAATGTGAAGTCATTTAACATGGCCAGCTGCTCTCTTAGTATCTCTTCACCTACAACTAATAAAATACTTGACCAATTGGAACAGAAATTGAAATTTAACAACGGATATGGCCACGGTGGTATTTACCAGCCAAAACATCTGCTCTGGTTTCAGGTTATTCTTAATTAACAATGGTTATTTACATGTTCACTTTGAACACATTGCTCATTAGAGGAAGTAGCAATGAGTTTACTAGCTCTTTTTATTGTCAAGAAGTTAAAAGAAATATTGTTATGGTCATTGGAATTTTTTCCTAACATCAGCTCATTTTAACATATGCTTTTCTGACACAATTGTCCCAAATTTCTTTGAAATACTTGTGTGCCAAACATGGCACTGCATAATTCATGTATATTAACTCATTTTCTATCATAATTATTCTGTGGATTAAGTACTATTTTAATCCTAGTTTTACAGATGGAGAAACTGAGGCAGAGTGCGTTTTGATAACTTGCTAAAGGTCACTCAGCTGGAAAATAGAGAAGCTGAATTAAAATCTCAATAGATTGATTCCAGACTGTGTACTGTTAACCAACGTGGCCCTTGCTTCTCCATTCATATCTTTTTAATGCTCTTTCATGCCCATAAAAATACGTGTACAAGAATATTTGCAGCCGATTTTTCAAAACAGCCAAAACTCAAAACAGCTTTAATTTCTATCAGCAATGCAATGGATAAATAAATTGTATACTAATATGTTCATACACATTAATAAAAAGAATGAATCACTGATACACTTAAAAATGAATAACTCTCCTTAGTGCTTGGTTTCTTTTCCTTTCAATTATTTCAATGATATTATTTCAATGGGATTTATTCATTTTTAGGTATATCAGTAATTCATTCTTATCCTAAGTGAAGTATCTAAAACAGCTGTCCCCAACTTTTTTGGCACCAGGGACCAGTTTCATGGAAGATAATTTTTCCACAGACCCAGGGCAAAGAGAGGGTGATGGCTTCAGTGTGATTCAAGTGCATTCCATTTATTGTGCCATCAAACTTCTCTGCTAATGATAATCTGTATTTGCAGCCACTCCCCAGCGCTAGCATGTCCTCCTCGCTCCACCTCAGATTATCAGGCATTAGATTCTCATAAGGAGCGCAACCTAGATCCCTTGCATGCGAGCGCTTGCGCAGTTTACAGTAGGATTCCTGCTCCTGTGAGAATCTAATGCCGCTGTTGATCTTACAGGAGGCAGAGCTCAGGCGGTGATGTGAGCAATGGGGAGCGAGCGGGCTGTAAATATTAATGAAGCTTTGCTGGCTTGCCTGCTGATCACCTTCTGCTGTGCGGCCCAGTTCCTAACAGGCCATGGACTGGTACCATTCTGCAGCCCGGGGGTTAGGGACCACAGATCTAAAGAATGAAAAAACATTATCCAAAGTGGAGCACCACAAGAGCAGCAGAACGGGACCCATTTGTACTCACCATCAAATTGGTATTAACTAATCAACACATAAATGCAC
>NW_012137747.1:5743482-5748792 GCF_000956105.1 Propithecus coquereli | reverse complement strand
AAAAGAAACGAGCACTGGAGTACATACTGTGTAATTCCATTTATAGGGAGTTTAAAACAGCTATCTCTAACTGATGGTTGAAGTCATGCTGTTTTCCTCTTTGGGTATAAGGTATTGATTTGAGTGGATCACACGTATACAAAAAAAAAATCTGACGCAATGGAAAGTTTTATATTTTGATCTAGGTGGTGGGGAAACAGTCATCAAAATACAGACTTAAAAATTTTCTATTTCATATACCTCACAGAATTTATTATACTGTATCACTCTATTAAAGATAATTACCCATCTCTTCTAAGTCATCTTCTCCTTAAGTAACTCTTCATGTCATCATTTTTACAGTTTGAGAAATTCTTGCAATCTCTCCTAAAAGTTTAAGGTTCATACATAAATATATCAATCATTCCCTTATAAAATTAGAGGAACATTCTCAACTTTTCTGATATTTCTTCATTATCAACCACTCAATTCTTTTGAATTAAGTGCACAAAAATAGGTTTCTCACTGTCCCCTTAGGCTTCTAAGGGATAAAATTATCAACATTCAGATAAAGAATGTAATTACTATTCTCTTTGGAACAAAATATAAATTAGAGTTACTCTTCATTTTTAAATTCTTTTTAATTTTTAGTAATTATGTATACATAATAGTTGTATATCTTTATAGGGTACATATGTTTTGATACAGACATACACTGTGAATTAATCAAATCAGGATAATTGGGGTATCTATCACTTCAGACGTTTATTAATGTACCTGGTTTGTTCCCAAAATACTCAGTTATCTAACCATGTTTAAATGAATCTTTTCCAATGTTTTTAATATTTAATTTCTTAGCCACAAAACGTCAGCCATTTATTAGAAACCATCATTCAGGAAAAAAAAAAAACTTACTGTCTATACACCCTTCTCAGCACTTTCAGTATGCTTCTCTTTCTTCCAATACCGCATTCCTCCAAGGATGCAAATATTAACAACAATGTCTATTCGACCCAACATTTTAGTTTCCAGCTGGAGCTTTCTTCCGGCCATATAAATTTTTCACAGCTGAGTCAGGAGCACTCAACATGAACTGTTTAATTTTCCCAAAATTTTCAATCAGAAATGGAAAAGTAGTTTGGTTGGCTCTAAGATTACATCCATAGTATTCTCTGCTTAGAATCAATATCCTCTCTTGAACAATTTCTAATCATTGGTGAAATCTTTTGCTTTTTTTTTCATTATCTACTTCTTTATAAGGCTTTAATTTTCTACCTTTTCAAAAATAACCCTGCCAGCTCAGCTATCCTTTTGAATTATTCATCCCTCACATAATCCAGAGATATAAAAGCATTCCTATAATACAGAAAGTACAGCAAGTTCTTTGTCTTTAGACATTGCTCTATAAAAGCCAAGTTGTTGGGAAAGTATCTTGAACTGATAGCACAAACATAGAATGTCTCCTGTTGCTCACTAGAAAGTTGTCCTCAGAGAGTGTCTATTGAGGATCTCACATTAATTAGAGTCCTTTGTGGTAATCCATGAACCTGCTTTTATCATACGTGTTCACTGCTGGATTTTTTGTCCTTAATCAAATTGTTTTCTTTCTATTTCTTAAGAAAATAGTGTTAACATAATTTTCTGTAAAACAGAGCCTACCTTGTTCATACTTTTAGTAATTTTGATGTGCCAATAGAATACTTATGTTTGAAGAAATACATAATGAAAGTTTACTTAAACACAGAAATATGTTTGTGTATATGTGGACTATCTAAAAATATAAATTTATATATAAAATTATGCAGATAGAGTTTAAGTCTTCTTAGGATGAAAGCCATGCTTGTTTTGAAGAAAGACTTCCAGGGAAAATCTCATCTACATTACAGAGGTTAAAAAAAATTGAACTCTAGAGAGCAAACCAGGAAGCTGAAATAAGAAGCAGAGGTTAAACAGATACAGAATAATAGAACAAATTTTGATTTTTCCCCTGTCACAGATATTTATTAAGAACTTGCTATGTTCCAGGCATTATTCAAGTTACTACAGCTACATGAGTGAACTTCAGACACATTTCCAATTCTCAATGGCCTGACATTCTAGTAGGTAGTAAAAGACAACAAATAAGTAATTGAACAGAAAAATTTCAGATAGTAACAGGTACGCTTAAGAAAATAAAATAGAGCAATATAATGAAGAGTGAAAGCAGGAAACTATTTAGAATAGGATGGCCCAAGATGTCTCTCTATGCAGACGTCCTATAAATCTGTGGGAAGAATACTAAAAGAGAGGGTATAGCTCTGTGCTGCATGCTGAGGCCTAGACCAGGCTCGCTAACCCAAATTTTCAGTGATTTCACTAAACTTGTGAATGTTCAATGTAAGTGATTTTTTAAAAATATGAGAAAAAAATATGTATCTGGATTTTATGGGGCAAGAAAGATAGTGAAAGGAAGAACACAGAATATAAGGAAGCTATAGCTTCAGAGGCAGAAAAAGTAGGCTACAGCAAGGCTCTAGAGTCACTCTCTTTCCATATATAGTAGTTATTCTTTGTTATTTAATTGTAAGCATATTAATGTATTTATAATGGTATCTAAATAATTAAGGAGAAAGAGAAAATTCAAAAAGATGTGTGTACAGAATGTGCATCTTAAGCTAGCAACACAAAATAATAAATGTTCTCCAAAGCACTAAATACCTTATCATACTAATTTTGATACATAAAATACTTAAAACCAGTAATACATATATACAAACACACACTTACACACACACACACACACACACACACACACACACACACACACACACAGACCTTGAATTGTCTCTTATCTATCTAAGGAAGAGAAAATTGAGGTAGTAGCAGATACAAAAATGAATCATCTAAAACAGGATGGAGTAAAGGAGGGATATTGGCCTTGATAGCTGAATCACTCCACCATCTGGTACCCCGAGAACAGCTGTGAAATTAGTTAACCTCTCCATGATGGTTTCATCATATCTAAAATAAATTTAAATCTCATGGGATTCAGGTGAAGAATATATAAAATTGTATAGTAACAATTGAACAATGATGAAGAGAACCACTGAAATAATGTGTTATTATTTAGAACACATACTCTGGGCTTAAATTGCTTGAGTCTAAATTCCACCTTTTGCCACTTAGTAGTTTTACTGTTTATTAACCTTGAGGAAGCCATTCAACCTCTCCAAAATTCAGAGTTATCAGAAGTAACAAGGAGTAATCATAATAGTACCTATACTTACGTGTGTACCATGCATTTATTATTTCTGTAAAAGCACAAATGGGAGCCAGTATAGTATATTCAAGATGATATTAATTTATTGGTTATATTGATTACTTTCCCTTTATGTCACTCTTCTTTATAATATTTGATTTTAAAAGGTCAGTGTAAGAGTAAGGACTTTTAATTCATTTATTTTCTGTTTTTGGATAGACATTATAGTGTTTGTTATTAAAGAATTTTACCTGTAGGAAAATTGAGTTTCAAAGATTTCATGAAGATTGTAATTTATTTTTTATGTCTGCTTCGTGATATTAAGTGAGCTAACTTTATTATACTTTCTATTATTCTTACAATCTTAGGAAATAGGAAGGTCCCAGAAGCAGCTACAAATAATAATAATTCCATAGTTCAAATGCTGACATGTTCAGCCTATCCAAATCCTTCATCTGTCTTAAAGGGAGAGGTTAAATGTCTAGTTTATTTTATAAACAATAGCTGCAGGTGCCACCTTGTATTTGGGAAAAAAACACTTCTGTACATAAAATGCCTTTCTCTTGATCTACTCTGATCAGGGCCTCTTCATCCTCATTCTGTTCCAGTGGTCTCCACAATATGAAATTACAGACACAAGATCTTTCAGTTAACAGTATCACATTCTATTGAAAAATCACCTGGCATCTTGCCATGCACTTTGGGGTTTGCACAGAGAATCTAGGAGTACACCAGGAAAATCTCTTGTATTGTGATCTTTTGTTTTTATAACTCTTAACATTGCTCCTGGAACTAGTCCAAAGGAGGCTTGAATGGAAGACATCTTAGTGCCAATCACCGCACTGTATCAAATTCATATCTCAACAGTATATCAAGGTAAATTCATTCTCCAATTTATATATTCCGGTTAACAGGTTATAGAGTGACTCCTGTTCCCCCACAGCTTAGTGCACGTCCTAGTATATAATTCCTAGTATCAAAATGTGCAGATAATAGTTTTGTCTTTGTTTAATTTCTCCATCTAAGGCTGTGGTAGCACGATATGCTTTAATTCACATAAAAATAGTTGAAGACATCAATAAAATTTCTATTATATGAATATTAAATTTCAGACACAACTATTAGTGCAGAATGCTGATATATATGATCCATATAAACATATCTACCTGAATCATTGTTATTTAAGCAAAATGATAAGATATAAAATCATGAAATCATGTGAGTAAATTTAATATTCAAGAACAAATCTAGAGTTGTAGCCCTGAATACAAACATGGAAGAGACATTCATTTTTTGGCTCTTCCAATAAGAAACTATACAGCTAGCTGTGTTAGCACCTATGCATATGTAAAAGGTGAGAAAACACTGTTTCTTTTACAGATATCTAAAACTGTGCTCATTGATATTACACAAAAAAAACAGGGCAGATTAAGTTATGAAGTTTGAATTTGAATTATAATAGTCCTTTAGTATACATAGGGGATTGGTTCCAGGAACCCAGCACATCAAAAACCAAACATACTTAAGTCCAGTGGGCCCTAGGGAAGCCATATATATGAAAAGTTGGCCCTCCCATATATGAAGGTTCTGCATCTTGGGGATACTGTATTTTCTATCCACATTTGGTTGAAAAAAATCCTGGTATAAGTGGTCTCATGAAGTTCAAACCCATGTTGTTCAAGCGTCAACTGTAAAATGTATTTGAATAGCCTGCATGATTGAGGGCATGAAATAACTAAACTTATGAAATTTCATTTTGTCACATTAACAAAATCTGTTTAAGAGGATATGCAGAAAATACACTGAGTCCACATATCTGTGATTGGGGGGATCTTTCGAGGTGGCAATAATTCTTCTTGGAAAAAGGAACAACTGGTCAGCCCACGATATCATAATAATGCAATAGGGAAAGTCAGTCATGAGACAGGAGCATGCAAAGCGCTACAAATACAAAAAATAATAGTCCTCTAATACGAATTTTCAGATAAATTATAAATTAAATGGCAATATATGTTAAATGTCAAGGATTCTGTTATTTAATATCATACTTTGAGAAATCTAGGCAGAGATATTAAATGCTGTATAATTTTAAT
>NW_012137747.1:5735920-5740948 GCF_000956105.1 Propithecus coquereli | reverse complement strand
TTGATATAATCATATGGTCTTAATTTTTGCTTCTGTTTATGTGGTGAATAACATTTATTTATTTACATATGTTGAGCTATCCTTGCATCTCTGGGATGAAGCCCACTTGGTCATAGTGGATTATTTTTTGATGTGCTGTTGAATTTAGTTTGCTAGCATTTTATTGAGGATTTTTGTATCTATACTAATACAGGATATTAATCTGTAGTTTTGTTGTTGTTGTTGTTGTGTCCTTTCCTGGTTTTGGTATTAAGGTGATACTGCCTTTGTAGAATGAGTTGGGGAGGATTCCCTCTTTCTCAATATTATGGAATAATTTCTATAGTATAGGCACAAGCTCTTCTTTGTAGATCTGGGAAAATTCGGTTGTGAATCCATCTGGTCCAAGGATTTTTGTTGTTGTTGTTGGAAGATTTTTTATTACTGCTTCAATCTTGTGACTCATATTGGTCTGTTCAGAAGTTCTATTTCTTTCTGACTGAGTCTTGGGAGATTGTGTGTTCCCAGGAATTTGTTCATTTCCTCCACGTTTTTGAGTTTATGTGCAAAGAGATTTTCATAGTATTCACAGATGATATTTTGTATTTCTGCGGTATCAGTTGTAATATCTCTCTTTTCATTACTGATTAAGCTTATATGGGTCCTTTCTCTTCTATTCCTGGTTAATATAGCAAGAGGTCTATCAATCTTTTTATATTTTAAAAGAAACAACTTTTTGTTTCATTGATCCCTTGTATTATTTTGTTGTTTTCCATTCTGTTTAGTTCTGCTCTGATCTTAGTTCTTTCTTTTCTTATGCTGGTTTTGAGTTTGGTTTGCTTTTCCTTTTCTAGTTCCTTGAGATGTGGCGTTCGATTGTTAACTTGTGATCTTTTTGTCTTTTTGATGTAGGCATCTAAGGCCATGAATTTTCACCGAAGGATTGCTTTTGTGGAATTCCATAGATTTTGATAGTTTGTGTCCCCTTTGTCATTCAATTCAAGGAATCTTTTGATTTCCATCTTAATTTAATTATTGATCCAACAATTGTTCATGATAAAAATCCTCAACAAACCACGCATAGAAGGAATATATCTTAAAATTATAAAAGCCATATATGACAAGCCCACAGCCAACATCATATTGAATGTGGAAAAGCTGAAAGCATTCCCACTAAGAACTGGAATTAGACAAGGATGGTCACTGTCACTACTTCTATTAGAAATCGTGCTGGAAGTCTTAGCTAGAGTAAACAGGCAAGAGAAAGAAATAAAGGGCATCCAAATCAGGAAAAAGGAGGTCAAATGATCACTTTTTGCTGATGATATGATCTTATATCTGGAAAACCCCAAAGACTCCACCATGAGACTCTGGGAATTGATAAATAAATTCAACAAATTCTCGGGTTACAGAATCAATGTACACAAAGTAGAAGCATTCCTATACACCAAGAATAGTCAAGTTGAGAGTCAAATTAAAGACTCGCTTTTTCGCAACGGGTTTGCCGCCGGAACACAGGTGCCGTGAAAACCACCCATAAAAGCCAAAATGGGGAAGGAAAAGACTCACATCAACATCGTCGTCACCGGACACGTAGATTCCGGCAAGTCCACTACTACTGGCCATCTGATCTACAGGTGTGGTGGGATCGACAAAAGAACCATCAAAAAATTTGAGAAGGAGGCAGCTGAAATGGGAAAGGGCTCCTTCACGTATGCCTGGGTCTTGGATAAACTGAAAGCTGAGCGTGAGCGTGGTATCACCATTGATATCTCCCTGTGGAAATTTGAGACCAGCAAATATTATGTGACTGTTATTGATGCCCCAGGACACAGAGACTTTATCAAAAACATGATTACAGGCACATCTCAGGCCGACTGTGCTGTCCTGATTGTTGCTGCTGGTGTTGGTGTATTCGAAGCTGGTATCTCAAAGAATGGGCAGACCCGTGAGCATGCCCTTCTGGCTTACACACTAGGTGTGAAACAACTAATTGTTGGTGTTAACAAAATGGATTCCACTGAATCGCCCTATAGCCAGAAGAGATACAAGGAAATTGTTAAAGAAGTCAGCACTTACATTAAGAAAATTGGCTACAACCCTGACACAGTAGCATTTGTGCCAATTTCTGGTTGGAATGGTGACAACATGTTGGAGCCCAGTGCTAACATGCCTTGGTTCAAGGGATGGAAAGTCACCCGTAAAGATGGCAACGCCAGTGGAACCACACTGCTTGAAGCTCTGGATTGCATCCTGCCACCAACTTGTCCAACTGACAAGCCTTTGCGTCTGCCTCTCCAGGATGTCTACAAAATTGGTGGTATTGGTACTGTCCCTGTGGGCCGAGTGGAGACTGGTGTTCTCAAACCCGGCATGGTGGTCACGTTTGCTCCAGTCAATGTTACAACTGAAGTAAAGTCTGTTGAAATGCACCATGAAGCTTTGAGCGAAGCTCTTCCAGGGGACAATGTGGGTTTCAACGTCAAGAATGTGTCTGTCAAAGATGTTCGTCGTGGCAACGTTGCTGGTGACAGCAAAAATGACCCACCAATGGAAGCAGCAGGCGTCACTGCTCAGGTGATTTTCCTGAACCATCCAGGCCAAATTAGCGTTGGTTATGTTGCTATACTGGATTGTCACACAGCTCACGTTGCCTGCAAGTTTGCTGAGCTGAAGGAAAAGATTGATCGCCGCTCTGGAAAGAAGCTGGAGGATGGTCCTAAATTCTTGAAATCTGGTGATGCTGCCATTGTCGATATGGTTCCTGGCAAGCCCATGTGTGTCGAGAGCTTCTCAGACTATCCTCCTCTGGGTCATTTTGCTGTTCGTGATATGAGACAGACAGTTGCTGTGGGTGTCATCAAAGCAGTGGACAAGAAGGCTGCTGGAGCTGGCAAGGTCACCAAATCTGCCCAGAAAGCTCAGAAGGCTAAATGAATATTACCCCTAATACCTGCCACCCCACTCTTAATCAGTGGTGGAAGAACGGTCTCAGAACTGTTTGTTTCAATTGGCCATTTAAGTTTAATAGTAAAAGACTGGTTGCTAATAACAATGCATCGTAAAACCTTCAGAAGGAAAGGAGAATGTTTTGTGGACCACTTTTGTTTCTTTTTGTGTGGCAGTTTTGTTATTAGTTTTTAAAATCAATACTTTTTAATGGAAACAACTTGACCAAAAATCTGTCACAGAATTTTGAGACCCATTAAAACAAAGTTTAATGAGAAACCTGTGTCTTCTTTTGGTCAACACTGAAAATTTTGTAGAAATATTTAGGCAAAAGATGTTATAACCTATTTCTGGTGATGAATGTGCTGCTGAAATGTAGTAAGTAATTCTGAGTTAATGTTTCTTTTTCCAGGTTGGAAATAAGGGTTTTTTTCCCCCCCTATCTATTGCTGAGGGGGAGGAATCCAGAATCTTGAAGGTAGCTAGTGAAAAGCTATGGGAGGTTTCTGGCTGCAACACTTGATTAGGATAGAAACGTGGTATACTTTTGTTCACCTGTAATTTTAGGGAGGACAAAACCTGTAACATCCAAGGTCATGTGCAACATGTAAAACTTTGTAGATAATGAGTAACTTACTGAAATCTCAAATTCTAGTTTTTCAGTTACTGGAATGTGCATTTATAAATCACTGTAGTTAAAAGAAGCTAAAAGTGAGACTTAAAGTAGTATTGAAGACTGCTCAGCCTTTTGAAAGGAAAATAAAGTTGGGTATTAACTGTTAAACAAAAAAAGACTCAATAACATTCACAATTGCTACAAAGAAAATAAAATACCTAGGAAAATATTTAACCAAGGAGGTGAATGATCTCCACAAACAGAACTACAAAGCACTAAAGAAAGAAATCACAGATGATATAAAGAAGAGGAAAAAAATATCATGCTCATCGATCGGTAGAATTGATGTCCATAATATTCAAAGTGATTTACAGATTCAATGCAATATCTATCAAAATACCAATGTTATATTTCACAGATCTAGAAAAAATAATTCTATGCTTCACTTCAAATGAGAAAAGAGTCCAAATAGCTAAAACAATCTTAAGCAAAAAGAGCAAATCTGGAGGCATCCTATTGCCAGACTTCAAACCATGCTACAGGGCTGTGGTAACCAAAAGAGCACGGTACTGGCACAAAAATAGAGCCATAGACTAATGCAACAGAACAGAGATCCCAGTTATAAAAACATCCACAAACAGCCAACTGATTTGTGACAAAGCAGACAACAATATACACTGAGGAAAAGAAGACCTATTCAATAAATGGTGCTGGGAAAACTGGATAGCCACATGCAGAAAAATGAAAGAGGATCCATATCTCTCACCACTCACAAAAATTAATTCACAATGAATAAAAGACTTAAATGTTAGGTATGAAATCATAAGAATTCTAGGAAAAAATGTAGAAAAAACTCTTCTAGATATTGGCCTAGCCAAAGAATTTATGAGGTAGACCCCAATGGCAATCATAGCAACAACAAAAATAAATAAATGGGACTTGATTAAATTTAAAACCTCTGCACAGCTAAGGAAATAATCAACAGAGCAAATAGACAACCTACAGAATGGGAGAAAATATTCATAAGCCATACATCTGATACAGAGCTAATAACCAAAATTTACAAAGAACTCAAACATATCATCAAGAAAAAAACAAACAACCCCATTAAAATTGGGCAAAAGACATGAATAGAAGCTTTTCAAAAGAAGACAGACAAATGGCTGAAAAAAATACTCAAATCATTAATCATTAGGAATATGCAAATTAAAACCACAATGAGATATCGTCTTACTTTGGTTAGAATGGCCTTTATTAAAAAGTCCAAAAACAATAGATGCTGCCGTGGATGCATAGAGAAAAGGAATGCTTCTATACTGTTGGTGGGACTGCAAATTAGTACAGCCTCTGTGGAAAACCTCAAAGAATTGAAATTTCTCAAAGAACTAAAAGTAGGTCCACAATTTGACCTAGCAAATCAACTGGATATCAACCCAAATAGAATAAATGTTAATATTTTAGTAAATATTCCAAATACCAGTCTA
>NW_012137747.1:5718212-5734209 GCF_000956105.1 Propithecus coquereli | reverse complement strand
AGCCCCCAAAGATTTCTGTGGCGCAAAATAAGGTCCCTTGTCATTGTTGTCACTAAGGATATAGAAAATAAATAGTCATTTTTAGTTGATGTCAATCTCATCTTTTATGTTTTTTCATTATGCAAAAATTTATAATTATAAAAAGGATATGCATATCTATAAACAATGTAAACTATAAAATAATCAATGAAACACTTTATATACTCATATATTTTATACTCATATATACTCATGTATTTTATATATGAGTATATACTCATATATTTTATATGAATTGTATCTAATTAAAAAATAAAATGAATTGTCTTGTACCCACCCACCACAGATTATGTAATTTAACATCTAATGCTTAGTTACCTTTAATTCAATATTTTTTCCTGGCACTCCTATTTGCCTTTGGACTATATTACTTTGAGATTTAATCTTGCTTCTTTTCACAGCTTTGCCAAGGATGAGATCCATGTATTTGTTTCCTTAACATATTGTTAAAACTAAGGAAAGCATCCACATTAAATTACTTTGCAGAGGAAAGCATCTCAAAAATATGTAATCGTGTCACATAACCTAAATTGTAAGTGCCTTCTAAATAATGTGTATTTTTATTTCCTCTTTTCCTTCAGAAAATGTTATATCCTAAATTGATATTTACAGCTCCTAGCTTTTGTTTTCTTTAATCTCATTGATTTGTAACTTAATTGAAGTATCTGAAATTTGTATTATTCTATATATGTGCTTATCTTCTAAGACTATATTCATAAATTCAGATACCTTCAAATACCTTCAAGACTCAGATTATGAGAATGTGTATATTGACTTGGTTTATAAAAATTAACAGGTTGAAAAATATTGTCCTATGGAGACACATGCTTCTTTTAGAAGCACTTATATTAATATAGGCATTAATATTCCTGAATTTTTTCCTTTTGTTTTTGTTATTTCCTGGAAATTGTGTTTGGTTTTCTATGAGTCAGGAGAGTATTAGGGAAATCCATTTAGAATGGTCTTGAACCAGGTTCTAATTTCTAAGGTCTGTCAATGATTAGCTGTGTAATTACTCAGGGGCTCATTTTCCTTATCCAGAAAATGAGGAACACCTGGAACACAGCAAGTGTTCACTGGATGTTTATTGAGTATATACAAATTTTCATGAGTTCCAATCTCCAGCTAGATGCAAGGATCCACCCATAAGCACTTACTACTGCCATAGTACCATGGTGTAGTATGGTTCGAACTTCTGTAAAACATAAAACAAAATGAACAATAGTTCACATCTCTGTACACTAAAGCCAGCACTTTTGTAATGTTTATGCTTTGTTAATTCTTCCTTTGAACACACAATAAAACAATCACAAGATAATAAAATAACAAAAGGTATCAGAGATTATCTATTCCACTATTTAAAAATCTTATTCACCAGGATACTGAATATCACAGAG
This sequence comes from Propithecus coquereli, assembly GCF_000956105.1. Taxonomy (NCBI): domain Eukaryota; kingdom Metazoa; phylum Chordata; class Mammalia; order Primates; family Indriidae; genus Propithecus; species Propithecus coquereli. The sequence continues at coordinate 5,732,773 of NW_012137747.1, read as the reverse complement.
GTAATTTTTTCAAAAGTTCTACAGCAAAGCCTCAAAACTCTCTCGAATTTCTGTCAAGTTGACACATATATATATATACAAGTTATCTCAGTCCAAAAAATGGATTTAGGAAAAAATAAAGACAGTTACATAGCACAATCAGTACCAAGAAAGATCTAAATAAAAACGAGGTCACACAAAGGTTTATAATTCTGTTTTATAATGACCTTAAAAAAGAGAGAATAAAAAGACTAGAAGCCTGGTATAAAATGGACTAAATAACAGATAGTTCACTGAAAAAGAAATGCAAATAATACTTATCATATGAAATGATATTTAACCTTGCTTATAATAAAATAAATAAATATTAAAATTACACTGTTATCATTCCCCTCAAAAGTGTCAAAATCCCAAAAGTTTGATAGCGTGTTCTTTTGGCAACGTTGTAGTGAACGGACAATTTTATGCTGCTGAAGGGAGTATAAGATGGTGCAGTAATAATGAAAGGACAATGACAAAATTGTGTACACATACGTATTCTCTTAGACTGAGTAAACCCAATTTCAGGAAATCATACCAAAGGTGCACTGATAAAAATATGAAAAGACATATGCACATGGTTATTCATGGTGGCACTAAATGTAACATTAATGAAGACATTCTTTATATATTCTTATGCAGTAATCAAAAGATACACAATATGTTTTATGTGAAGAATAAAGAAGGAAGCAAATAAAGGAGAACATGATATAATATTAACTTCTCTTTGTTTTTCTTTAAATTCAATTTCACTTAAGATACTTTTGGCAACAAGTTTAGAAAATACAACTCAAATGACTTCAATCTACACAACCATGTTTTGAAATGTCCTCTATTTACCTCAGTTTTACAAATAAGGAACCCGAATCTAAGATAATTAGATCACAATCCTAAAGTGATACAGCTAGAGACAAAGGTTGAGGTTTAAACCAAGTACAGTATGATTTCAAAGATTTTGTTTGTTTTGTTTTGTTTGTTTGTTTGTTTAGCTATTGTGTGAATAGAAACAACACCCTAAACTGCTTTCTAACCTGAGATCACCCTATGGGGTGATGGTCTGAATGTAAACCTGGCAGGCTAGCAAGAGTAAAGAATAGGCTTATTTATTTTGAGTTAAATAAAAATTTACACTACATTCTGATATTTACAATGTCAATTTGGTGACTGTGCCTAATTGTCATCAATGCTAACTTTTGCAAAACAAATGGTAGGAGCATATGGACATTTTCAAGGACCCTTTTGAAAAGGTCAAATTGATATAGAGTAAAAATCCAATATTATTACATATAGCCCTCTTCTGTTACATCTGCTTCCTTCAAATATTTCAGTATCACTGAATTACATAAATGATAGTATGATGAAAACAGAAAGACAAGTGTTATATATTATTTTTATCATTATAATTATGTACACTAAAGAATCTTTTTTTATTGTAGGAAATAAATGAAACAATTAGCCATAGAAATGCTACTTAACAGAACTTATGCAAAAAATAGACCAAGCTATCCATCATATTGACAATAAAAACTAAATAATTTTTTTTTTGCACCGGTGCATAGCTCTCCAGAAGGTATTGGGTTTTTGTTTAGCAGCTTACTGCCTGTTGGAGAAACAGCTATCTAAAGCCATAGGCGGGACAAAGAGAAAACAATAGCATCTTTCAATTATGCAAAGTGCAGGTGAATAATTCTGCAGAATAACTTTGACCAGCCAGAGAATCTGACACAGAAAGGCTACGAAAGGCGGCAGCATGGAAGTCAGGCAACATTTTGTGGATTTAGTCCTTAAAGGGGGTTCTGTGTTGCTAAACTCCAGAATAGAAAATGATGTGTGTGTATAGAAACATACATACATATATACAGATCTTTAAAGAAGGGACTTAGGTAAAATGTTCACAAATTGGGAACTTTCTCTTGTTTTAGCTAGAGTTACTTCACTATTCCTTATGTGTGAGAAATAAGCTCTTCATAATAAGAAGAGCTTATTATGAAGAGACAAACATTGTAACAGTGAGAAAGTATCTGAGATTAAGGACCTCCTACTGGGGCAGGTCGATCATTAAGCAACACCTCAGAACACTTCGCCTTTATTTATAGTAAGCATCTTTGGTGCACACTATTCTTTAGAATTATTTTACATAAAAGAATTATGTTGATTGAGATTTTATTAGTATGAATGGGATTTACTATCAAATCATAATGTTTTTATTCTACTATTGAAAAAAAATCTTATCGAAGGTTAAGAGTAATAAAAATAGCAAATAGAGAGGAATTAACAAAGTATCTGGGAAATAAAATTCCTTATAAAAAAATGGACTCCCTGTACATTGCTAATACTGTCTTTCAGAACACCTAAACATCCCCTGCTTCGTTTATTATTTCAAACCAAGGTGAAAATATTCATCTTAGAGGAAAAAACAAAAGCTACTTCAGATTTCCTATGACAAAGAAAATTATTAGATCGGTAATTCTAAATCTCTCCAAACTTTCTAAAATTCATTGCAGTATCAAATATGATAAAAAGTTTGCTTGATTTCAGTGAAAAATAACATAACGAAAATCAAATATTCTAATTTATATGGGAGAGAGCTTGTTAAACCTATATTAACAAAATTAGTATTTCTAAATAAAGACCTAATGACATGTAGTAGGCACAATGATAATAACAGAAAGATAGTGCTTAATTTCTTTGTAAAATTTGCAGAACAAAATTCCATCTGTAATTAATAATCTCATTTTATTCAATCACACTAATCAAGCTACACTTTAATATGGCATAAATTTAATTATGCCACAAGCACCCCTTAAACCTTTTGCAGATTGCTAGAAATGTAAAATACTGCAATAAAAGATTATTTTTTTAAATATTTCAATTCTATTTTAATGGGGAAAATATTACTTTTTACTGATGACATTATGATATATTTATCCTTTTAATAGCTTTCAGGGATTTTCTTAAACAGCTGTAGCAGAATTTGTCACAGGACATATCTCCAAAATCAGAGATATGCTAAAATTATGAAAATGCATTCATTATACTGCTAGTATTTACCTTAGAACAAAAACTTACTTCATAATTAAAGCTAATCCATCAACGGTTCCAACCAAATTAGCCCTAATCATTTAAAAATTCAGCATTCTACAGCTAAATGAATACCACAAATTTGCAGGAATTTTTATGTAATAGAATTTTCATCATCATACGTTGACGACCCAAGTTTTAATATATGGAAGACATCAGCATATAGATGACATTTAAACAATGGGAGGAACAAGATTGCTTAGGAGAGAAAAAAAAAAAATACGTAGAGAAGAGAACAAGGTCCAGGAAAGATGCTGGAGACTTTCTACACTTCATAGGTGGAGAAAAGGAGAAGAACTTTAAGGGACTGAATGGTAAAAGGCAATAAGGCAGCAGAAAAAAAAGACCAGTCCCCACCCCCACTCCACCCAATGATGGAATGGTTGATATTTTGCACAGTGTTGAGTGGTGGAGTAACATGAGGCCATTCAAGTGGCCACTGTACATTTAGCAATAAGGATACAAGGGGTAGCAGAACAAAACTATCAGGGAGGAGAAGAAATAAGTCTAAGTTTAATTAAACTGGTCCGAGGTGAGGATAGGAGAGGAAGAAGAATCAATCCTTGAAAATAAACCTTATTAGTTATAGTTATCATTTTGGTTCTTCTCTGAAAAAATAAAGCTGAAAAATAACAGGATTTAATCACTGAGTATCGAAATCTTTGAGTTATGAAAGACAAGTTTTACAATGAGCTCTAACACTACCATTAGCCTAGGTTGCCACATATCTTCAGGAGACAGGGCTAGAAAAATGACACAAATATATAACTAGTTAATTAAAGCTATGAAATATGCAGTTCATTCACTTACTTTGCTCATTAATTCAAGTTAATGAAGTAAGTAGAAAGAAGAATTGCTCTGATTGATGCTAAGTACAAATACTATTTTCCTAAACACTTCAAATTTTTTTTTCTATTGCTGAGAAACTTTCAATGGACCTTTTTTACATGTACTTAAGACTATATATATCCTAATATGGTGACAGGTAGGAGGAAAAAAAATGAGAAGCATAGAGAGAAGTTACCAAAAAAGAATTTTGTTTTTGCTGTTATTTCAGAGCTATTTTGCTACAGCTAAAGCATGATTGAGATTCACTGAAACTGTAGATTTTTTTTTTAACTGAGAAGAATTTTTAAAATTTTATGGATACATAATAGTTGTACAAATTTATGGGGTACATGTGATGTTTTGATACAAATATAGCACATGCAAAGATCAAATCAGCGTAATTGGGGCTATCTATCACCTTAAGAATTTATCATTTCTTTGTGTTAGGAACATTCCAATTCCACTCTTCTATATTTTGAAATATAAAATAAATTATTGTTGACTATAGTCATCCTATTGTGCTATTGAACATTATATCTTATTCTTTCTCTCTAATTGTATTTTTGTACCCATTAATCAACTCTTTATCTCCCCCACCCTCCCACTACCTTTCTCAGTCTCTGGTAACTATCATTCTACTCTCTCTCTCCATGAGATAATATTTTTAGCTCCCACATGTGAGTGGGAGAACACGTACCTTTTGTCTTTGTGTGCCTGGTTCATTTCACTTGATGTAAATTCCTCCAGTTTCATCCGTGATGTTGTAAATGACAGAATTTCATTCTTTTTATGGCTAAATAATATTTCATTGTGTATATTTACCACGTTTTCTTTATCCATTCACTGACAAACACTTCGGTTAATTCCATATTTTGGTTATTGTGAATAGTGCTCCAATAAACACAGAAGTGCAGAAATCTCTTCCACATACTGATTTCCTTTCTTTTGGATGTATACTCCGCAGTGGGATTGCTGGATCACATGATAATTCTATTTTAGTTTTTGAGAAGCTTCCATACTGTTCTCCATAGTGGTTGTACTAATTTACATTCCCACCAACAATGTAGGAGTGTTCCCCTTTCTCCACATCCTCACCAGAATCCATTATTGCCTGTCTTTTTGACAAAAGCCATTTCAACTGGGTAAGATGAAATCTCATTGTAATTTTGATTTGCATTTCTCTGATTAGTGATGTTCAGCATTTTTTTCATGTACCTGTTGACCATTGGTTTGTCTTCTTTTGAGAAATATATATTCAGATTTTGCCTATTTTTTAATCTTTCTTTCAAAGTTTTGGCAGAGTTTGAGGTGATGAATTCTTAATTTACTAAGATAATAATGATAACAATAAAATAACCACTATTAATATTTTATATATGTTATCTCACATAATATTTAATCTAATACAGAATCTGACTCTGTTTTTTGACATTTGACTCATGACACCTTTAAATCTCAACACTCCCACTTCCTCTTCTGTACCTTATTTGGAAAAGTTAATAAGAAAGACAAGATGCCCCTTCTTTTGGCTCTGGTGGAACATTCAAACCATGTGTGGGAACCATCACCCCAGTCCTGTCCTGCACCATAATGAATACCACAGGCCACTTTCCTTTTTCTGTTCTCTCAAGTTATTTTTTGACCTGCTTGAGATGTACCCACTTTTATACAGAAAAGTCATTATATTAGCAATAAACTTTTTCATACTTTTAGACAGCATGTACCATAATCATTGTCAACATCCAAATCAAATTTTGGAAGGGGGTCTATCCTGAATTAGCAGAGCAATTATAATATCTGGTTAAAATAGCATATTATTTTCCATTTTATGGAGAAGTAAACTTAATTATAGCACAGTTAGATTGTTTGCTTTTTTGTAGCCTGGGCTGTAGAGTCTGAACTTAGCTACAGTTGTAGGTCTGACAATTAATTGTGGAACTGATATTCAAATCTAATTATTTGACTTATATTAGCAAAGAAAACAGTATAAAAATTACCACATGCTAAACATTAATAAAAGATAAAAAACACAGTAAAACACAATTCTGAACTTATATAGGCCATGACCTTCGATAGCAATATAAATAAACCAAAAATTAATAATAAAGATTAATCCTCTTTCCCCCAGAAGTCTCAAATCTTAGAATTTTTTAAAAAGTCTTATTCTACCAATAAAAAAATGTATATAAAAAATTAAAATTCTTTGAAAGGATGAAAGAAAATGTTGTGGCATAATGCCTCAGAAAAAATTCAGGGAAAAATAATATGTTCAGGAGCAAAATATAATATCTACTCACATAACAGAAAACTCCAAACTTCCTAAATAATAGGAACAAAGTAAAATATAAAAGATGTCACATAGACATTAGAGACAAAAAAACAAAATACATTGATTTTAAAAGTAATGAGAAGATGGGGACAGTGCAAGATGGCTGAATAGAAACCTCCAATAATCATCCCTTTATGCAAACACCTAATTCAACAGTTATCCAGGTAAGCAAGCACCTTCAAAAGAACTAAAATTCAGGTGAATGATCATACTGCCTGGTTTTAACATTATATCAAACAAAGAGGCAATGAAGAGGGCAGAAAAGATAGTCTTGCATTGCCTACACCAACTCTCCTCCAACCACTGGCAGTGCCATGCCAGTGCAATGAGTGGAGAGAGAATCTGTGTGCCTAGGGGAGGGAAAGTAAAGCGATTGTGGGGCTTTGAATTGAAACTCGGTGCCACTTTGGCAAGGGGAACACAGTGCAGGGCAGAATTCTTCAAGTGCCCATGAAGGGAGCATTTTGACCAGCCCAGCCAGAGGGAAGTCTTTGCCCCAAAGCCTAAGTTGTCACTAGCGCCACAGAAAAAGAACCACCTAGGGTCTGGACTAAATTCTTAAGGCATTCGGGCCACAAGGGCTGCAGTCCTTGGGCAAGTCCTGTTCCTGTGCTGCCATGGAGACAGTACATTTTTGGTGCACATGATCTAGTGAGACACTAGCAGCTACAGCCAAACCGGTGCCTGTGTCACCCCTCCCCCAACTACAGGCAATGTGGCTCAGGGAAAATCTTCTTCCACTTAAGGAAAGGAAAGGAAAAAGCTCAGAGGACTTTGTTTTGCAACTTGGGTACCAGCTCAGCAATAATAACATAAAGCAACAAGCAGACTCCTGAGGCATCTGAATTCATGCCTAGTTCCTGGATGACATCTTGGACCCACCTTGGGCTAGAAGGAAACATGTTGCCTTGAAAGGAAGGACCTAGTTCTGCCACAATTCAACAACTGCTGACTAAAGAGTCCTTAAACATCAGAAGTAGGCAGGCAACAGTCACCACTGGCTTTGGGTGAAACTGGGCTGGCTTCGGGTGTGACCTGGTGCTGGTGGCCATGAGGAAGTGCTTATATCACTCCTCCTCAACTCCAGCAACCCAACACAGAGCATGAAGGGAATTCTTTTATATCTCATCCAAATTCACCAAAGCAGTAAAACCAGGAGTCTGCAAGTGTCATGGCTTTGGGCACCCCAGTCTTTATATGGCTGCAAGGGACCAAAGACTTAGATCACAACATTAAATTCCCTTTGAATATCTGGAAAGCCTTCTCAAGGACGAGTTCAAATAAGCTCACACTGCAAAGATTAAAAAAAATACCTACTTTTCAATGTCCAGACATAGACAAACATCCACAAGAATCAAGAACATTAAGGAAAACATGAACTTAACAAACAAACTAAATAAGGTATCAGTGACAAATCCTGGTGTGAGGGAGATATGTGATTTTTAGGCAAAGAATTTAAAATGGCTGTCTTGAAGAAGCTCAGTGAACTTCAAGACAACAGAGAGAAGGAATTTAGAAGCCTATCAGAGAAATTTATTAATAACAAAGAGATACAAATAATAAAAAAGTAGAAATTCTACAGCTTAAATATTCAATTGAACTGAGAAATGCATGAGAATCTTTTAACAGCAAAATTGGCCAGGTAAGAAAGAACTAGTGAGCTTGAAGACAGGCTATTTGAAAATACACAGTAAAAAGAGAAAAAAGAAAAAATAATAAATAAGAATGAAGCACACTTACAAGATCTAGAAAATAGCCTCAAAAGGGCAATTCTAAGAGTTATTGGCCTTAAAGAGGAGGTGGAGAGATAGATTAGGGTAGAAATTACATTCAAAGAACTTGTAACAGAAAACTTTCCAAACCTAAGGAAAGATATCAATATTCAGATACAATAAGGTCATAGAATACCAAATACACTTAACTCAAAAAATTTTACTTCAAGGTATTTAATAATCAATCTTTCAAAGGTCATGGTTAAAGAAACGGTCCTAAGGGAAGCAAGAAAAAAGAAAAAAAAATAACATACAAAGGAGCTCCAATATGTCTGGCAACAGACAACTCAGTAGAAACCTTACAGACCAGGAGAGAGTGGCATAACATATTCAAAGTACTGAAGGAGAAAAATCCTTACCCAGAATAATATATCTTGTAAAAATACTCTTCACACATGAAGGAGGAATGAAAACTTTGCCTGATAATCATAAGCTGAGTGATGTCATAAACACTGGACCCATCATAAAAAAAATGCTAAAAAAATTTCTTCAGTCTGAAAGAAAAGGACATTAATGAACAAAAAGAAATCTGAAATTATACATCTCACTGGTAACAGCAAGGAAAAAAATACAGAATACTCTATTGCTGAAAATGTGGTATATAAACCACTTATATCTTGAGTAGGAAAACTAAAAGACAAACTTATCAAACTAGGAACAGCAACTTTTTAAGAGATAGATAGCATAAAAACATATAGATGGAAGCAATAAAAAGTTAAAAATCAGGAGGGGAGCGTGGATGGAGAAAAAAGGCAGAATTTTCTGTTAGATTTCTCTTTGCATGTTTGCTTGTTTGTAGGCAGAGTTGTCATATGATCAAAATACTTGGTTATAAAATTTTTTACAAGCCTCCTGGTAACCTCAAATCGAAAAACCTACAACAGATACACACAAAATGATAAACAAGAAATTAAAACACACTACTAGAGAAAATAAATTTTAACAAAGGAAGACAGGAAGTAAGTAAGAAAGAGAGAACCACAAAACAACCAGAAATTAAATGACAACATGTCAGGAGTAAGTTCTTACCTATTGATAATAACATTAAATGTGAATACATTAAACTCTCCAATCAAAAGACATTGAGTGGCTGAATGAATACAAAAAGCAAGATCTAACTATATGTTATCTGCAAGAAACACACTTCTATAAAGATACACATAGACTAAAAATAAATGGATGGCAAAAGATATTCTATGCAAATGGAAACTAAAATAGTGCCCGAGTAGCTATACTTCTATCAGATAAAATAGATTTCAAGACAAAAACTGTACAAAGAGACAAAGGTCATTATATAATGATAAAGGGGACATTCAGCAAAAGAATATAACAATTTTAAATATATATATATATGCAGCCAATGCTGGATCACAGTTGTATAAAGCATATATTCTCAGAGCTTATCAGAGCTAAAGAGAGAGATAGACCCCAATACAATAATAATTAGAGACCACAACACTCCGTTTGCAGCACTGGACAGGTCATCCAGACAGAAAATGAAAAATGAAGCATTGAACATAATCTACACTATAAACCAAATGGACCTAATAGATATTTACAGAACATTTAATACAAGAGCTGCAGAATTCACATTCTTCTCCTTAGCTCATGGATTATTCTTAAGGATAAATGACCATATGTTAGGTCACAAAACAAGCCTCAAAAAATTCAAAAAAAATTAAATCATACTAATATTTTTCTCTGACCACAATGTAATAAACCTAGAAACAAATAACAAGAGGAAGACTTAAAAATATACAAACACGTGGAAATTAAACACTATGCTTCTGAATGACAAGTCGTTCAATGAAGAGATTAGAAAGAAAATTTAAAAATTTCTCAAAACAAATAAAAATGAAAACATATCAAAACCTATGAGATAAAGCAAAAGCAGTAATAAAAGGAAAGTTTATAGCAATAAGTACCTACATCAAAAAAGTAGAAAAGCTTCAAAGAACATAGAAATAACTTATTGATGCAACTGAAACAACTAGAAAAACAAGAGCAAACCAAACCTAAAATTTGTAGAAGAAAAGAAATAATAAAAGAGATGAAGACACAACAAAAAAAGAAAACTATAGGCCAATATCTCTGGTAAACATAAACACAAAAATCCTCAACAAATACTGAATTCAACAACATATTACAAAGATTACTCATCATGATAAAATGGGATTCATCCCTAGGGATGGAAGGATGGTTCAACATATGCAAACCAATTAATGTGACACATCATATCAACAGAATGAAGGACCAAACCAGATGATCATTTCAATGATGCTGACAAAGCATTCGATAAAATTCAACACATTTATGATATAAATTCTCAAAAACTGTATATACAATGAACTTACCTCAACACAATAAAAGCCATATATGACAGATCTATAGTTAGTATTGTGCTAAATGGGAAAAAACTGAAAGCCTTTCCTTTAAGTTCTGGAGTAAGCCAAGGATGTCCACTTTCACCGCTGGTATTTAACCTAGCACCGGAAGTTCTTGCTAGACAACAGAAAGAAATAAAGGGTATCCAAATTCAAAAGGAAGAAATCAAATTATCCTTGTTTGTAGACAATATGATCTTATATCCAGAGAAGCCTAAAGACTCACCCCAAAAACTACTAGAACTGATAAATTCAGTACAGTTACATGATAAAAAATTAACACAAAAATATCAGTAGCATTTCTATATGCCAACAATCTGAAATAGAAACCAAGAAAGTAATCCCGTTTAAAATAGCTACAAATAAAATAAAATATCTAGGAATAAAATTAACCAAAGAAGTAAAAAAAATCTCTATAATGAAAATTGTAAAATGTTGATGAAAGAAATTGAAGAAGACACCAAAAAATGGAAAGATATTCCATGTTCCTGGATTGGAAGAATCAATGTTTTTGAAATATCCATACTGCCCAAAGCAATCTACAGATTCAATACAATCCCAATCAAAATATTAATACCAATGATATTCTTCACAGAAATAGAAAAAAATAATCTTAAAATTATATGGAATTTAAAAAGACCCAGAATAGCCAAAGCCATCCTGAGCAAAAGGAACAAAACTGGAGGAATCACAATATTTGACTTCAAATTATGCTACAGAGCTATAGTAAACAAAACAGCATGGTGCTGGCATAAAAACAGACACATATACCAATGGAACAGAATAGAGAAACCACAAATAAATTCACACATCTATAGTGAACTTATGTTTGACAAAGATGCCAAGAACATGCAGTGGGGAAAGGACGATCTCTTCAATAAATGGTTCTGTGAAATTCTTCCATATGCAGAAGAATGAAACTAGAACCTTATCTCAAAACATATACAAAAATCAAATCAAAAGAGATTAAATACTTACATCTAAGACTAAAACTATGAAACTATTAAAAGAAAATATTGGGGAAATGCTTTAGGACATTCATTTGGGCAAGGCATTCTTGAGTAACACTCCCAAATCCCAGGCAACCCAAGCAAAATTGTGCAGACAAATGGGATCACATAAAGCTATAAAGCTTCTGCACAGCAAAGGAAACAATCAACAAAGTGAAGATACAATCCACAGAATGGGAGAAAATATTTGCAAACTACTTTTCTAACCAGGGATTAGCAACTAGAATATATAAGGAGCTCTGACAACTAGATAGGAAAATATCAAATAATCCAATTAAAAATGGGCAAAGGATCATAATAGACATGTCTCAAAAGAAGACATACAAATGGTCAATGCGTATATGAAAAAACATTTGAACATCATTAGTCATCAGAGAAATGAAAATCAAAACTACAATGACGTATCATCTTATCCCATTTAAAAAAGCTTTAATAAAAAGACAGGCAATAACGAATGCTGTTGAGGATGCAGAGAAAGGGGAACTGTTGTACATTTACATTTGTAGGAATGTAAATTAGTGTGATCACTATAGAGAACAGTATGGAGGTTCCTTGAAAAACTAAAAATGGAACTATCATATGACCTTGCCATCACAGTGGTTGGTAAATATCCCAAGGATGGGAAGTCAGTATATAGAAAAGATATATGCACTCCCCCTTTTATTGCAACATTATTCACAATAGCCAAGATAAGGAATCAACCTAAGTGTCCATTAATGGCTGAATGGATAAAGAAATTTTGGTAAATATACACAATAAAATATTATAGAGCCACAAAAAGAATGAATTCCTGCCATTCACAACGATAAGTGTGAACTGGAGAACATTATATTCGGTGAAATAAGCCAAGCACAGAAAGACAAATCTCCCATAATCTCACTCATATGTAGGAGCTAAATATTAAAAACAATTGATCTCATGGAGACAGAGAATAGAATGACAGTCTCCAGAGGCTAGAAAGCATAGCAGGGAGTGGGGGATAAAGTGAGGATGGATAATGGGTGCAAAAATGTAGTTAGATAGAATTAAGAATAAATATTTGATAGCACAACAAAGGGGCTATAATCAACAATAAGTTCAGGTATACTTTAAAATAACTACGAGTTAAATTGGAAGGTTCCGAACACAAAGAAATGTTAAATCCCTGAGGGAATGGATACCTCAATTACCCTGATTTTATTAATTCACCTTGTTTGCCTGTATCAAAACATCACACGTATCCTATAAAGATATATGACTATTATGTACCTATGTATAATAATTAAAAATAAAAAAATTGAAAAAAATGAGAAGAAAAGAAGCTTTGGTAAACATCAAGAATTGGAAATACAGAATCCAAAGGGGAAAAAAAACATAAAAATTGGCAGTCATCAGTGAGATAAAGCAGAATAGGCACATCTACCTTCATTATTATAGAAATACGAGGGAAGACTTCAGAGGTAAAAATCTACTGAAGTCCTAGATAGGAGGCTCTGGGAATCACTTAAGATAGGTGCTGCATAAAAACAAGGGATGATTAAAGTGAAGTTACAAGGGAAGGAGAAATTTTAATATAACTATTAAATATTTAAACATAATATTCAAGCTTTGTGTTTGAAGATGATGTTGAAACTGCAGACTCAGGTCTAGGCATAGGAAATAACGTCGTATATGCATATTGCAGGACCTGTTCCATTAGTTAGTTTCACAGCCAGAAAGAAACTGTAGGCTGGGAAAAGTGAAAGTTGTCCTCTCCTGGGGCCCAGAGTAAAGTAGACAAGGAAATATCCTTAGAAATCGTTTAACTTCTCTTCTTGCAGATGATAGGTTAGGCAGATCATATTTATATGCTTAAAGAAGATATTTAGAGATAAGATCAGAGAAGCAGTAACTAAGGACCTGAAATCCTATAGAATGTTGTGGTCCATAGCAAGATTTAAATATTATTATATTTGAAACGGGACAAAACTATAGCAGTGTTTTGAAAAAGAAATTATATAATCTATATTTTAAAAAGGTTACTCTGGCTGCTCTGTGAAGAAAAAGCTGCAGAAAGACTATAGTGAATACAGGAAAAAAATTGTGCAATGGAAGTAGTAGAGATTAGCAGGGAGGGTGCCTTGAACTGGGTTGATAGTGTAAACATTGAAAAGTAATGAGATGTTGGATGTGTTACCAAAGCAGAAATGTAAAACTCAATGATAGATTTCATTTGGAGTATAAGAAAAGAGGGAAGCCTAAAGGAACTCCTTGAAATGAGAAAAATGGAGATAACCATTAACTGAGATGAAGAATATCAGAAATTGGCTGATTAATGGAAAGAAATAAGAATTCATTTATGCACATACGAAGTTTGAGATACCTTTTAGATATCCAAATGGTAACGAAAAGTAGACACATGACTGTGGGTTACATACTGGTGATATTTGCGGTTGGATATAGATTTCTGAGCCATTATTGTATAGATGTTTTTTATAGTCCAGGGAAGGTAAGAAGATGCCTAGGGAATGAGATTAGGAGACAAGATGTATAAAAACTGAACCTTAAACACTCAAACACATAGAAGAAGACAATCCAGCCAAAGATACCAGGAATTACCAACCTTTGAGTTAGAAAGAGAATTTGGTGAGAAGATAGTCCTGTAAAGATGATACTCTGGAAGCCTAGAGAAGAAAGTATTTTAAGAAGATTGTGATTGGGCCAGGTGCAGTTGCTCTTGCCTATAAGCCTAGCACTTTGAGAGGCCAAGACAGGAGCATCGCGTGAGATCAGGAGTTGGAGACCAGCCTGAAACTACAAAAAGTATACAAATCAGCTGGGTGTTGGTGTACACCTATAGTCCCAGCTACTCAGGAGTTTGAGGCAGGTGAATTGCTTGAGCCCAGGAGGTTAAGATTACAGTGAGCTATGATGACACCACTGCCCTCATGCCTGGGCAACAGAGCAAGACCCTGTTTCAAAAAAAAAAAAAAGGGAAGGTTGCGAATGGTAATGATCAACAGTACCAAAAATACTAAGAAGAAGAACAAAAAGATAACCGGTAATTGACCATTGGGAGCGTTGGGAATGCATTGGTTTGGCTGGAGTGTGCTTACTAGTACAAAATCATCTCTTAGGCCTTGGAGGAAAATAATATATTTTAATTTTTTCAGTTAGTCAA
>NW_012137747.1:5711869-5717817 GCF_000956105.1 Propithecus coquereli | reverse complement strand
AACTTTTATTTTATCAGATAAAAACTTGCAATGGACATTCTTTTTCACTTTACTTAAAAAGCTCAGATATTAGAATTCACATTTTAATTTTATTCATTATAATTAGTGTGCTAATACATTAGATATCTTCTATTTCTTCATGGGTTCCTTAATACCAAATTCTTAGTTTATGGAGGGAAAAATTACTTGATAGACTTAAACTGTATAGTGATTAATTTTTGTGTTCTCTGAAATAAAAAATAACAAAGGAAAGCACAAATATAAAGAATATTTTTCTTTTACTAATTCATTAAATGCATATATTTCTTGATTTATACAAAATATGTACTATTAAAAATATCATCTCCCTTTCTTGATTAAGAGCACCTTGAGGGCAGGGAATCATATTACTAATGTTAAGCAATGTCAAATGTTGAAGCAAAATAGTTAAAATTAAAAGAAATAAAAAGGCATTTTAGATCAGCAAACTCTGAGATGGGGATTTACATACAGGAAGATAATTAGGAGGTACCCATATAATCAACACCTCTTAGAAAGGTTAAAGAAATTTAACTGTAATAACTTCTCAGAAAAGGCCTGGAGCATTGAGATGGACCCTTCAAAATTGTTTTACATTTGGGCAAGGGAGCTGGGCCTAGTCAATATCCCCGCACTGAGGAGACCTGAGATGTATGTTGCCCTTATGAAGGCAGTACACCCTCTGGTGAAACAACTTTCTATAGCTAAGGGCAAGTCCCATAGAGAGAGTTAGCTGAGAGCTGTAGATGACCAACATGCCAGGGGTGATGAGTGCTCTGCTGCTGAAGAGGGTACCTGAGTTGCTCACCATGACGTCTACTGCAATATGTCACTTAAGTCACTCGGATGTATTTGATTCATATGACATTATGGAGATTGCTTCTCCAGGGTTCTATTGGGCCTTCTTTCCTAGGGGAAAGTTGTAAGAAGAAGGTTAGTATGACAAAATATAGTTTCTGACTCTGTAACTTGCTTTGATGGCATAACCAAATATCATCACCAACTCTTCTCCCATCCATTCTAGAATCTCCATATAATCAATTAGTACCTGTACTCAGTAAGGAGGCAGAGAGCTTCATCCTTTCTGGAGCTGGAATTGCTGCATTTTTCTATTTACAGTCAAAATTGGATGAGGGAATATCAAGTTATGGCCTGGTTTTCTAATTTATTATTCTCTACCTTCTCCATTATATAACAAAAGCTTTACCTCTTTCTGATAATCAGAGCCAATTTATCCTGACAGAATCTTGACTCCCCTTTTTGGCCTGCTGGTCTCTAAGCATGAAGCGCACAATATGCCTGGAGATTTAACAGGAATCTTGCTGGATCACTTGGTGGAGTATTCCTCCTGTGGGGCACTGAACCATTAAACCCAAAGAACACAGCGTTGCAGAGATGGAAAGGACATATTTTCTAAGTAGATAAGTGGGCATTGAGCTAACTGCTAATTTCACTGCTTTGTTCTCACACTAATATAATTTACCAACTGGAAACACCTCACCATATGATGGTAATTGACTTATGGTGTCTGAGAGATTTTCTTTCCGTTCTCACAGGAAATCATCTTCAAGCTGACACTTCAACTGTACCTTCAACAGGCCATTCCATTACTCTATCGTACTTGTGGTTTCCTGGTGGCATGATATAGTGGATGGCACGGTCAGGGGCTCACGACAACTTCTCTTTTGCTGTCATGTTTGTTCTTTAGTCTTATATCAGTAGATCAAATACTCTGTTAAGTGAAGTCTGGTGTAGTTAGTTTGCCACTGAATGCACTGAATGGCTTATTAGTTCCCTCGATAAATAATAGTGCTATACCAAGGACCTAGGGTTGGTCTCTGTTGCTATGAGATTGAGTAATAGGCTGAAACGGTAACAAAATCATCTCTAGTGATCTACATAACCTCTATCCTTGCCGGCATAGCAACTCTACTCTTGTGCCGGCTCAATGTACCATTGTCCATGAGTACATGTATCTTCTAACCACAGGCCTCTTTTCTTTCCACACTATGTGGACAACCAGATTTAAAACAACTCTACCTATCAGGACAACTTGTGCTCACCACTCTCTTTTAGGCCACCATTAAATGGTGCCACAGCATAGCCATTAACTATTTTCAACTTGCACCCACATATTGAACTGACACCACCTTGAACCTAATTTTCATTTTCTCCTCTTTATTTTCAGCTGTTCACATCATATTCCAGTGGCCATAGGTGTGGGCTGAAGAAGAGGCTATGATAAAACACTTGTGGATGACATGAGAACCTGGGCCATCTGTACATATAGCTTGTGTTTATCTTCTGTCCCTGCTTGTTCTTGCTTTCAAAAGTATAACTCATTTTATAAAGGATTGCCAGTGGGTCCACCCAAACTTATGATTTGGTGGGTCTGACACTGCCTAGGTCAGGATGAGTAGTTATGGCTGCATAGTCACTTGATGTTCCATGACCAGAGAGATATTTTTAACAAGTTCATTTAAAATCATTTATCTGTCATTTTGCTCTTCACCAATGTAATTTTCTGTTTTCTTGTACTTCATCATACTTGTGACTATTCCTCTAAAGACAACCATCAATTGAAACAGGCGTGGTTCTGTGGGATTAGTTCACCTTTAAACATGCTGAAAGAGGCCAGGATGTGATTTCTTTTGCTTTCATCCAGAAGCAATTTATAAAATGACTCACATTACTTTAAAAACAAAAGTAATGATATGTTTTGCTTAATGTTACTTTCTAATTTGTTTAGTGGACATCTGTCATGACTTTGTTTTATGATTGATTTACTAGGTATAGTGTGAGAAAATGGCAAGGATCCTCTTAAGTTATTAAGTTACAAATAAACTGCATAACTATTGGCAAAAATGCAAGGCTAAATCAACCTCAAGTTGATTTATTAGACTATGAAGCTAAGAATCTTAATATGAGGAAATAAACAGAACAGCTGCTTGGTGTTGACTTACAACCTTGTTGTAAATAGCTGAATAGATGTCCTCTTGGGAGATTAGTATTTAATCTTTAACTGGAAATTTCAATGCATTTATCCCTCGGGACAAGTTCACAGCTGTAAAATTTGAAAGCTAGAGTGCTGCCTGTGAATAAATAGTTCCGATAAGGAGCATTTATCCTACCTGAGACTTCTATCATTTGAATGTATTTACGTTATTATGCTGCATCGGGGCCTCAAGCAGGGCAATGAAAGTTCAGATCGGCTGAGTTATGAAGGAGGCTAGATAAAAATTGTCAACAACAACAAGAAGATTTGATTGAAGTCAATTACCAAGGCAAGATCTTTAAAATAAAATGTGTTTCATACTGGAATAAAAATCAGCTTTACTCTTTCAAAAAATAGTAATTTGTCATGGAGGATGAGCATGCACTCAGCTTGACCAGTAATAAATGCTCCCTGGATGCTCATAACCAATTGGTGGTGTCTACATTCTGTCTAGTCAAATTTCCTGGTACCATTAAAAGGTTTATATCTTATTGAAAACAGCAACAAAAACAACACCAAGGGTAAATCAGCTAAACTATAATTTAGAAAAATAAAATAAGACAGAAGAAAAGGAATAAAAATAAATATCTTACATTTGTAAAGAGACATTCACAATTATAGGAACTTTATTTCAAAAGCATTTAATTTTTTGATTTATATGTCTCTGATGATTAGTGAGATTGAGCATTTTTTCATATACCTTTTGGCTGTTTGTATGTCTTCTTTTAAGATTTGTAATTTTTTTTAGTTTTTTAATTGATACATAATAGATGTACATATTTATAAGGTACATGTGGGTTTTTTGATACATGCACACAATGTGTATGATGAAATCAGGGTAATTGGGATATCCATCACCTCAAATATTTGTCATTTCTTTGTGTGGGGAACATTCCAAATCTTCTCTTCTAGCTACTTTGATATATATAATAAATTCTTGCTAATTATAGTTGCCCCACTGTGCTATCAAACACTACAGTGTATGCCTTCTAACTAACTGTATTTTTGTATCTATTAACCATCCTCTCTTCATCCTCCCTCCATCCTATCCCTTTTCAACCTCTAATAACCACCATTCTGCTCACTACCTTCATAAGATCAGTTTTAGCCCTCACATATACATGACAACAGGTGATATTTGTGTTTCTGTGCCTGGCTTATTTCACTTAACATAATGTTCTCCAGTTCCATACATGTTGCTGCAAATGACAGGATTTTATTCTTTGTTATGGCTGAATAATATTTCATTGTATATATATGCCACATTTTCTTTACCCATTTATCCATTGATGGACACATAGATTGATTCCATTTCTTGGATATTGTGAATAGTGCTGCAACAAACATAACATTTACAAACTATTCATCCAAGGGTTTAATAACCAGAATATATGAAGTCAAACAGCTCAATAGCAAAATAAATAAATAATTAAATTAAATAACGGATAAAAGATCTGAACAGACTTTTCTCAAAAGAAGATACACAAATGTCCAATGGTATATGAAAAAGTGCTCAGCATCACCAAACATCAGAGAAATGAAAACCAGAATCACAATGAGATATCATCTCACCCCAGTTTAAGTGGCTAGTATCAAAAAGACAGAAAATAGCAGATGCTAAAGAAGATGCAGAGAAAGGGTGACACTTATACACTTTGGTAGGAATGCAAATTAATACAAAAGTGCATTTCATTTAAAAGTTGATATCAAGTTAATGCCATTTCAGGGTATATACTTCCATCACTATAAATATGTAATTACTGTTTATTCTTACATTGCAATATTATTTTTTTTTAATTTTTTTTAATTTCAGGAAATTATGAGAATACAAACATTTTGGTTACATGTTATGACTTTGCCACATCCAAATCATGATTTGAGACGTGCCCTTTCCCCCGCTACAATGCTGAATGCGTCCATTAGTTGTGAGTTTACCAACCCCCCAACTCTCCTACACCCAAAGAATATTACTACTGTGTGAGCATCTTAGTGTTGATTGCAATATTCCTTTGAAAAACAATAGCTACAAAGGAACATGATTTTCTCTATCTACATTTCCCTGTCTAAGTCTAGAGTTCTGCTTAAGCTAGTGAAGAAAAAAAAAAAATTAAAAAGAGGATGAGCTGCAGCCCTGGGGATACATGGAGGAAAGGCCAATAATACTGAAAAAAAGATGCAGAGAGCTGTGAGCAGAAGCTGACAATGACAATTCAACAAATTAAAAAAAAAAAAAAAGACAAAATGTTTTTACAGCAACGTGCTCTTGGTTCTAAGTTTCATAATGTGCATTATACATTTCTGGAAATAAGTAATATTTAATATGCAAAAGTCAGCTAATTGGTATATGTATTGAAGGAGAGCACTATTTAAAAAAATCTTAAAAACTTATAAAATCTTGTGTTTCACTGTTTTTTTTTTTTTTTTTTAATTCAAACCCTCCTCTCCCGTCTCTGTCCTTTGAATACTAGCCATACTCTAACGCCTAATTCATACTTCACCACATCCATGAAGTTGACCTTGATCATCCCAGCTGGAGGAGAGTCTCTTCCTGGGAGCATCTGTAACACCTGCTGTCTAGATCATACGCATGGCACTTCTCCTAACTGCTTTGCATAATAGATAATCAGTGTATGTATCTCACCTGCTCGATGAAACAGTAAACTCCTGAAGGCAGGTACTATGTTTTATACTTCTTTGTATCTTCTCTCCTTCTTCCACTCCTTAACTCTCTAGTTATTTTGTACAAAGTCACGAGACTTCTATCCATGTCCACGCTTATGATGCTGTTGACTGTGAGCACGCTGGGTGGAAGGGAGGGTGTAGGTGTGTGTGGCGGTATGGAGAAAGCATGCCAAGAGCGATTCAGCTTCTAACCCTATTTGGGTTGCAGCTCTGGGTAAATTTCAGGGTTTATCTAGTTATATACTTATTGCAT
>NW_012137747.1:5710354-5711565 GCF_000956105.1 Propithecus coquereli | reverse complement strand
CAACAGTCAAGCCGAAGATCAAATCAAAAATGCAATTCCTTTTACAACAGCCTCAAAGAAAATTAAATATCTAGGAATATATTTAATGAAAGATGTAAGAGACTTACACAGGGAGAACTACAAAACACTAAAAAAAGAAATTTTAGAAGATGTAAACAGATGGAAAAACCTACCTTGCTCATGGATTGGCAGAATCAATACCGTTAAAATGTCCATACTACCTAAAGTGATCTACAAAATTAATGTAATCCCTAGTTTCACTGTTTCTGATATGTACAGTAGTTGATGTTATAGCTAGGATTTTACTATATATCATTTAATTTTGTTCTTTTTATTTATATTTGCATATTCTTCTAATTGTTATAAGTCTAATGTGTATTTAATGATTTGATACCATTAACAGTCCTTATTACTTACAATATTCTCTTAATTATGCTAAATATATGACATATGCATACAACTATTTTCATTGCTGTGTTTTATAACATTTTATAAAATAATAAGCAGATTTAAAAAAATATATTAATTATTTTGTTGACAAGAGGCTATGGTCATGGAAATAAACTAATCTGACAAACAATAAATATTTGCTGATCAGTTGAAAACAAAAATGTCTGAATTCAGCAGGTAGACTGAGGTCCTCAGAGTACCATGAAGAGAAATGAGAGTTTTCAAAAGGTGATAACAACGTAAATCTCAATCTATGTTCTTAGGGAAGAATGCAAAATTTTAGAAACCAGAAAAGTTCAAAAGAAATCAACTAAATAGCAACATAAATATGATTATCCATAAGAAAAATCCTGATATAAAAAGTCAATTAAATTATTTATGTATATAAATATTTATTGCAGAAAAAGAAGAAAATTAAAATGTATCACATTGAAATATATTTGCATTGTCAATCATTTATGTAGAGGATTCAGACTTAAAAATGAAAGCAACTTAGAAGAGTTCATTCAGAAATTATTAATAGTCATTCACAATGACAGAGGAGCTGTTTAATCATTGGAAAGAGTAAAGACTAGAATATGTTTTAAAAAAATTAAGTGGCTTTTGTGAAGTTTGGGATGTACAAAACAATGAAGAAAGGAAAGAGCATCTCAATGAGATGAGAGCACATCATGTTTAAATCAGTCAATAAAACAAAGCAAATACAAGTACACCAAATGAGAAGCAGGAAAGACAATGGCATTCTAAAAGTGGAAAAAAGA
>NW_012137747.1:5698408-5699571 GCF_000956105.1 Propithecus coquereli | reverse complement strand
ATGAATAAGTGCCAGTGATCCAAATAAATTTTTTAAATTACATAAAAATTTATTATTGCTCATAACCTAATATTTCTCCAGATACTACGTAAATCTTTGAAAACAATTAGCAAATCCAAAAACACTTTGTACATCTATGAATTTTTAATGCTCCTTTACATGCCATCTTTCTTCCAACTTGAAAAAATAATTCCTTTAAGTGTCCCCTCCCTCTTTAAGTCCTTTAACTTTCAGTACTACAGGCAGCTATACAGAACATAAATAACATATTAATTTTCATGGTCCATGAATGAGACAATACTATAAATGGATTTTCAACTATTTTAAAGACCTTGCAATCACATCTGAATCTCACATTGCCATTAGCTGACTATGTGGAAAAACAAAACATTTATTAAATAAACATCTCACTGGTAGACAAACTTTTTTACATGACAAAGACATATCATCCTACAACTACAGGATTAATCATGAAATAATATGGGAGGTGATTAAATACAAATGGAAACGGGAATGGTGGTAATGGAACTATTGCTTCATATGGCCCAAAATTGTATTCATTCTACAGATTCAAGTATATTTATAGGGAAGTATTTTCACTGGAGCCCAGTGATAATCAGAGTTGGAGAGAGGGCTCACAGCATTATCCTTGAACATAGTGGTAATCAGAGTGGGGAGTTGGGAGAGGAACCTCACCTTTAACCACAATAATAATGAGAGTGGAGGATATGGACACATACCACTTGTTTGATTTCAAGCTTTGAGAGCACTGAATGACGACGTTGAATCCAAATCAGAACCCTCCCAGTAAGCAAAGTCGGGCATCTTTAGGCAATTTCTCATAAGAGGGAACCTTGGTGGAGGCATAGCTTGGAGAAGAAGTTGTTAGGTACCTTTATATTGTTGGTTATTTTTGTTGTTGTTCGTTTATTTTTGTAATTTTTTAATAATGTTAGAAAAAGTTAGAAAAGTGACAAAGGTAGCATAAAGAATGCCTGTATGCCCTCTCTCCTGATTCTGCCAACATCTTACATAACTATAGCAAATCTGTCAAAACTAAGAAACCAACATTTGCATATTATAATCAACTAAATTTCGAACATTTCTCCCTTATCTGTTCTCATCTGTCATGGTGTCTAAGTCTTACCTTGTTTTGAAAATTT
>NW_012137747.1:5695417-5698358 GCF_000956105.1 Propithecus coquereli | reverse complement strand
ATTGTATATAGCCATAAAAAAGAATGAAATAATGTATTTTGCAGCAACTTGGATGCAACTGGAGTCTTTTAAGTGAAGTAACAAAGTGAAGTGACAAAAAACCAAATGCCATATGTTTTCTCTTATAAATCAGAGCTAAGCAATGGGTATGCATAGTCATGCAGAGTGACTTAATGGGCATTGGAGATACAGAAGGGGAAGTGCGGGAGGAGGATGTGGGACGAAAAATTACCTACTGGGTACAATGTGCAGTAATTCTGGTGACAGATACATTAAAATCCTAGACTTCTCCAGTGTGCAATTCATCCATGTAAGAAAAAAACCATTGTACTCCCTAAATCTATTTAAATAAAAAAAACTTTAAAAAACATAGGAGAAAATATTTGTGACTTTTGATTTGTCAAAGAGGTCTTAGAAACAACGCCGAAAGAATAATTCTTCAAAGACTTAAATTCATAAGTTGGACTTCTTAAAACTTCTGTTCTTTAAAAGACATTGTTAAGAGAATGAAAATACAAGTCAAAAACCAGGAAAAAATATTTGCAAAGCATGTATCTGATAAAGGACTTGTATCCAAATT
This sequence comes from Propithecus coquereli, assembly GCF_000956105.1. NCBI lineage: Eukaryota > Metazoa > Chordata > Mammalia > Primates > Indriidae > Propithecus > Propithecus coquereli. Next base: position 5,697,778 of record NW_012137747.1, on the reverse strand, counting down.
ATATAACTAACTCTGAAAACTCAAAAATAAAAACGAAACAAACTAATAAAAAATGGACAACATATTTCAATGACAACTCACTAAGAAAGGTATTAAATGGCAAAAGCATGCAAAAAGATTATCAACATTAGTCACTAGTGAAATCTACATTAAAACTACAATGAAATACCACTACACACTTATCAGAATATTTAAAATTAAATAGATTGACAATATTATGCATTGGCAAGAGTGTGAAGGAACTGGAAGTCTCATACATGTATCGTGAGACTGTAAAATGCTACAACCACTTTGAGTATTAGTTTTGCAGTTTCTTAAAAATTAAACATACCCCTATCAGATGATCTAGCCATTTTAATCCTTAAATATTTGGTAGAATTCAAAAATGAAACCATTTGACCCTGGAGTTTTCTTTATTGAGTATTTTTGACAGCAAACTCAACTTTTTAAAGGAAATAAAGACCCTCAGATATTTTTAAAAAATAAAATAAAAAATAAAATCATATGCCTTGATAGTTACATTTACAGCAAGCAATTACATTTAAAGAAAGGTTTCACACATTTAAAGGACTTTTAAGAAACGATCTGTGTTGGAGGATAAAGACATTGCACTCCATAATTTGTTTTGTAGATTTCTAGATACAGATCCTGGAAGCAAAAACAAAGGAAAGATATCCAAAGAGCAAACGCTACCAGCAGGCAAGGGACAGAAGGAGAAGCCACATATCTGACATCAGGAAGATACATGGGAGGCTCTGCTGATTGGGTGACAAGATAATCATAGAAACTAAGACTGTACAATGAAGGTGCACTAATCTTAGTGTTTCAATAAAAATTGATTTAAGCCTGATGACATAAAAACAGAGGCCAATAGTTGTGTGTCTGTGTACAAAACAAAGACCATCTTACACAAAGGGCATATATGCCTAGTTGTTCTGCCTAAGGCCTCTGCATTTCTAGCCCAGCGAGGGGTGCCAGAGGCAACTCCAAGAGCAGTGAAAGTATCTAGCTTTAAAAACAAGAGTTCCAGTTAAAGACCTTTATCTTACTACTGTGACAGAATATCAGGAGATAAATCCAGAAGTTCTGGTAAAAGAAAGAGTATTTTCTTAGTTATTTCTAAAATGTACACATGCTAACATGTGGTAACATTTTTAAAGATACTAAATAAGATTTCATATCCTCTAATATTCCCAAATAGTAAAATTTCATTAGTGTGCATATTATAGTGGAACACATAACTCTTTTTCTCTAAGTTTGGCTTTTCTATCGTCTTTCTTTCAACACATATTAACTGTCATTGTAGTCATTTTCTGTATTATAGGCTTGAGCTATAAACCTCTTTAAAATCTGATGAAAATGATGAATTGGTGCTTCATAAAAAATATGCATTCATGCATAGAAAAATATGCAAACAATATCAGGGCATTTATGTACTCCTTATGGGCAAAGTTTAAAATCCATGCTCCAGAGAAGATATATATGAACAGGTCTTTGCTATTTTCAAAATCAAAATCACATCCACTACAGCAGAGGAGACTGGCTTAGGGTTAATGATTGAGTGAATGATGAATAGTGCATGCACGGCTTCTTTACTAGACGAAGACCATCAAACAGGAGTGACTTCAGATGAATCATGGATGGATTTTTTTCCCCTTTGGTTTGCATTAGCTGAATAGGTAAAGGAACTTAAAGTTACAATGAATAGAAAAAGACAAATCAAGTAAATTCCAGTACCTTATGTCCTGAGACTATAATACTACAGACGTAACAGAAAAGAGGTCAAAAATGCCATTTTAGACCAGAAGTCTGTAGACTAAAGCAGGGAGAACAATCCAGCCTACCACCTGGTTTGCATGTCCCACAAGCTAAGAATGTTATCTACATGTTTAAATAGTTTTAAAAATTAAAAAAAAAGAATACTATCTTATGACATGAACTGACCATAACTATTGGACATATGACATATGAAATTCAAATTTTAGTATTCACAGAGTTCTACTGGGGCACAGCCAAGCTTACCTGTTTACATGTTGTTTCTGGTGTCTGTTGCTCTGCAACAGCAGTGTTGGAGCAATTGTGATAGAGACCATGTAGCCTGGGAATCCTAAAATATTTACTATCTGGTCCTTTACAGTAAAAATTTGCTGAAACTCTGATTTAGAGAATGGGAACAATTAAATAATAGTACTATAATTTCTGAATTAGGACTGTAGGTATCTACACAAAGCATGATGCAAAGGGTTGCCCTTATTTTTAATCCTACATTTCCTTTAAAGCACCTGGAATGATTGCCTTGCTTTTATTCATAGGCACTAAAAAAATAAAAGTGTATGAAAACTCTCCATTTCATATAAAAGC
>NW_012137747.1:5693688-5695367 GCF_000956105.1 Propithecus coquereli | reverse complement strand
TTGTAATTCTTCAAAAAACATAGAAATGTAATGTAAAAACTATCAATTTAAATCTAAAATAATGTCAATTAAGCAATTTCAATTAAGTAATCACAACTAAATTTTTTTTTAAAAAAAGAGAAAAACTCAATAGAAAGTTCAAATAGCAAAAAGGATGCTGATAGATGTTATTTATTTCTTTTTCTTGCCTAATTGCTCTGTCTAGAACTTCCAGTACTATGCTGAATAGAAGGGTTGAGTGTGGGCATCCTTGACTATTTCTAATATTAGAGGAAAAACTTCCAGGTGTTTTTTTTTTTACTGTTTAGTGTGATTTTTTATGGTGGGTTTACAACACATGGCCTTTATTATATTGAGGTACATTCCCTCTACACTTAGTTTATCAAGCACTTTTATCATGAAAGGGTGTGTTGAGTTTTGTGAAATGCTTTTTCTGCATTTGACACATGATTATGTGATTTTTGAAATGACCATGTGATTTTTATTTTTCATTCTGTTAATGTGATGTATCACACTTAGTATATGTTGAGCCATCCTTGCATCCAAGGGATAAATTCCATTTGATTGTGGGGCACAATCCTTTTCATGTGCTGATGAATTCACATTGCTAATAAAAGAAATCTAAATCAAAAAGGAAAAAGTAAAATTATCTCTGATTACAGATGACATAATTCTATGTGTAGAAAATAATAAGGATTCCACACAAAAAGACTCTTAGAACTAAGAAACCAATTCCACAAAGTTGTATGACAAAATTATGTACAAAAATCAATTCTATTGCTAAAAAAAAGAACAAAATATCTGAAAAACCCAAATGAATAAATAATCCTATTTACAATAGCATAAAAATGAATAAAACAAAAGGAATACATTTAACCAAAGAGGTGAAAGACCACAAAACGTTGATGAAAGAAATTAAAGGCGACACAATAAACAGAAAGACATATTATGTTTATGGATTAGAAGACCTAATACTGTTAAAATGTCGATATCACTTAAAATGATCTAAAGAGTCAATGTTATCCTCATCAAAATCTCCATGAAATTTTTTATGGAACTAGAAAAACAACCCTAAAATTCACATAAAACCACAAAGACCCATAATAGCCAATACAATCTTAAGAAAGAAAAACAAAGATGGAGGCATTACACTTTGTGATATAAAAACATATTCCAAAACTACAGTAATTGAAACTACATCGTACTAGTACAAAGGCAGACACATAAATCAATGAAACAAAATAGCCAGAAATAATTCATGATATGCAGTCAACTGATCTTTGACAAGGGTGCTAATAATACATAATGGGGAAAGAATAATATCTTCAACAAATATTAGGAAAACTGGATATGCACATGGAAAAGAATGAAATCTGACCCTTATATTACTTCATACACAAAAGTGAATGAAAAAATGGGTTAAAAACTTAAAAATTGCAACTATAAACTTGCTGGAAGAAAACATAGGAAAAAATCTTCATGTCATTGATCTTGGCAATGATTTCTTGAATATGACACCAAAACATAGGCAAAAAAAGCAAAAAGAAACAAATGGGACTAAAATCAAAGAAGCTTCTGTGAAACAACAAAAACAATCTACAGAATAAAAAGGCAACCTACTGAATGGTAGAAAATATTTCCAAACCATATATCTGATAAGTAGTTAATTTCTAAAATAC
>NW_012137747.1:5690052-5692413 GCF_000956105.1 Propithecus coquereli | reverse complement strand
TAGTTCATTTATTTATATTGATCTATAATAACCCATTATAAGTATATATGTAAGATCATATATCACCATTTATTGTCTGCTGTTTCAGAAATTTTGCTTTATATCATGTTTAGGGCTATTCCTATTATGAATATATAGAGTAGAATTGCTAGGCCATAGAATATATGTATGTTTATTCTTAGGAGTTACTTTCATAGAGTTTTCCAAACTGTTGGACAAATTGACAATGCTACCAACAAGTCATGAGAATTCCAGTTACTTCAGATTCTTGCCAATGTTTGAAATTGATGATTAAAAAAAAATAAAATCAAGCTATTTGAGATGTGTAAGGGAATCAAATTTTTGTTTTAATTATATTCCTCTAATGAAGAGCATGGTGGGGAAGATTCAACTACCTAATTTCAAATTTTAGTATAAAGCTACAGTGATCATGAGGATACATTATTTTACAGTTAGGCATACATCAATAAATCAGAATAGAGAGTCTAAAATTAAACCCTCACATACATAGCCAATTTTCAACAAGATGTAAATAAAACATAAGGCAGTAAATATAATCTTTTCAACCAACAGTGTTGGAATATTTGGTCATCCATATGCAGACAAATGAACCTCCATTGCTACTTCAGTCAACTCAAGATAGATCATAGACTTTAATGTAAGAACTAAACTAAAAAAAATTAGAAGAAAACATAACAAAAAAATCTTCATGACCTTGGGTTAAGCAAAGTTTTCTTAGATAGGCTGAAAAAATTATAAACTTAAAGGGGAAACTGATATACTGAAATTCATCAAAATTTAAAAGTTCTCTTTGAATGACACTGTTAAGCAAATGAAAATATAAGAGGAAGACTGAGAGAAAATAATGACAAAACACTTATCTGATATAGGGCTTGAATCCAGAATACATAAAATTCTCTTGCAAGTCAACAATGAGATGATAACCCAATGGTCAGATGTTGAAAAGAGATGACAGAAATATATATGCTGATCAAAAGGAAGAATGATGACATAGGCAACAAATGGAAAGATCCAAAACATACATGGTAGAATAAAAATATCTTTTTGTTGACTTTGTAGAGAAAAGTATAAACCCAGAAAAGAGAAAAAAAATGGATCAGAGATGTAGAGGGGATACATCCATCATCTCTTTATGAATACTTGAAAGGAAAAATAAGAGATGATAGCTATGAAAAACAATGAAAATAAGTGGCTGAAAAATTAACAATCAAAATATAAGGAATGGAGTTTTCTAAAAAATACAGGAAAAACTGAATTGGAACAAAATTCAATGATGCAATATATAAAATCATTTTGACTTTAAAAAAGTTTAAATTTGTAAGCAAATTAGATTATGATGTTTTAGACACAATTAATTTAAAAAGAACCAAAAGATGTAAGTGTTGAGTGTCAGTTTAGTCACAAATTCTAAGCGCAAAATATGCTACAGGAAGCACCTCTAACTTCAGAAAAAAATATTTACCAGAACTATTATTTCAGAATAATAGTTCTTGCATACAAACTACAGAAACTGATTTTACTGTATAAATTGAAGAAGGAACGTATTGAAAAAATATCAGGTAGTTTACAAAGCCAAGGACCAAGGATTGAACATTATACAAAGAATCAGTTCTTGGATAGATATATGAAAAAAAAATGTTCTAATGGTTAGATTTGCCCAAAGATGAAAATGATCTATCACCCTGTCTCTCAAAAAGTAGAATTGCATCACCATTGTTAGAAAATCCCTGTCATCTTGTGATCGTCTCTATTATCCTTCCAATTATTAATTTTCTCCACTGTAAACAATTAGAAAGGCATAATATTGTTCAGTCTCCCAAGTGATTATTATCCTTTAATAAACAATCAAGAAAAGAATAAATACATGATTTTGTAATTTAAAGAAGTTGTACCATCTTTGTATTCTAATATAGGAAGAATACATTATTTAAATTCTAATATACAGCACACATATGCATCTTTTTTAGGGGAATTATTGTTCATGAAAAAGAAAGCAATGTGGAAGGTATATGAACAAAAGAAAATTAGACATAGGCGCTCTATGAAAAAGACACCTGCACCCAAATGTTTATAGCAGCAAAATTCACAATTGCAAAGATGTGGAAACAACCCAAGTGTCCATCAATACATGCGTGGGTTAATAAAATGTGGTATATGTATACCATGGAGTAGTACTCAGCTTTAAGAAACGATGGTGATATAGCACCTCTTGTATACTCCTGGATAGAGCTGGAACGCATTCTATTAAGTGAGGTATCCCAAGAATGGAAAGACAAGCACCACATGTACTCACCATCAAATTGGTATTAACTGATCAACACATAAGTGCACATATAAGAA
>NW_012137747.1:5683174-5688517 GCF_000956105.1 Propithecus coquereli | reverse complement strand
AAAAAAAATAAAAGTTAGAATCATAGTCTACCCCTTCATTTTGTCAGATATACTATGATTGAGAGAGAATAATTGGGGAAGTCTGAGCTGGTGTCTTGGTTGGTGCTGTGGATGTCAATAGGACAAGAAAATGTTTTAAAACAAGAGATACACTATAGGCAGTACTGTACATGAGCCCACGTCTCTGAACAAAAGAAGACTATCAAAGAAGTCACTAAAGGGGGGGTGGGTGGGAAACAAAGCAAATGATGAGTTAAACAGAATACATGTGTGTATATCAGATTATGAATGGTTTAATACTAGTATATTTTAGTACCTTTATATCATTCCAAATTTAGCTATGCTCTTTCTATACATTCTTTGATTCCGTATCATATTGAAAGTTTTGGTAAATTCTATATCTCTTCTACTTGTTAGACATATTTTTTAAATGGTAGTAATGAAATAGAGCAGATGGTAAGAAATAGACTTGTTTAGAGAAGAAAATTGAAGATTATACAACAATCAATAAAGGGTAAGCCTTTTCATTTTTTCTTTCTACATGCAAAAAAACAATCCCCCTTTCATTCTAGGGATAATTTTTCTAGATACCATTTATTGAATTGATCTTCCGAAATATTTTAAATTCTCTTGCATAAATGCTTTTGTTGTAGAGTTTTATACTACTTATCTGTCAAGTGTTGATAGACAAAATATGTTTTGCATTCATCTATTTCCTTTATATTATTTTCATTCTTTAAGTCATCTCAATTTAAATGCCATTAGCAATTCTTTTATATGTTTAGAATTATTGATGGAGATATAAAGTACTATCAAAGACAAAATTCACCAGGCAACTAAGTGATTTATACAGACTATTGCAATAGGGAAATCAGATCATATTTTAAGATCAAAGTGTCTCAGCAGAGTGGTTTTGCCTTTGACATTTTAATAGACAGGGATAAACAAATTGCAGATGAGGTAATTTTTGCACTCAGGGTTGTTTTGTAAGCAAGGAAAGTCTGTCAGTTATTTGAACAGGAAATGTTTATCTCTGTGTCTCTCTAGTTTCAGGGGGATAAACAGTTTTAATCTTAGTTAATTACTCATGAGACAGAGAACATGAGGTTGTTTAGGAGAAAAAGGGAATGAATCTGTGTTTGGCCTTTGTCAACAGGTATAAGCGACAGGGGAGAGATCTGTTTTTGACCTTCTCAGAATCCATCATAAAAAAAAATATTTATTTTGCATCATTCTCTCCATTAAATGTTTTATCATTATCCTGGCTGTGCAATGCCATATTTAAGATTGACTAGATTTCACAAAATCATATTTTTAAATTCTGTCTGCTATGTGAAGGCAGGCTAGGTTCTCAAATTTCTTCATCAATGTAGCCATCATATGAAGTTCACAGATTTTGGAGAATATATGACATAAAAATTAATATTGTTCAAACACAAAAATAACCCCAGTTTTCTGGAGATCTAGTAGCAACAAAGTGTCATTACTTATGTTCAGGGTATTTGCTATGCCCAGCACCAGCATTATGCTGCACCTCTTTTTTTAAAATTATTATGGGTACATAAGGGTTGTATAACTTCATAGGATACATGTGATGTTTTGATACAGGCATACAATGTGAATTATCAAATCAGGAGAATTGGGGTATCCATTATTTCAAGAATTTAATATTTCCTTGTGTTAAGACAATTACAATTCCACTCTTTTAGTTATTGTACAGTATATCCTAACTTATTGTCCATTATAGGCACTTTGTTGTGCTATAAAATATTATTCATTCTATCTGATTATCTAACTAGATTCTTATACTAATTAACCATCCTCACTTTGTCCCCTCCTACTTGCTACCCTGCCAAACCTCTGGTAAAGTAATTCTGTCTCCATGAAATAAATTATTTTTAATATTTAGCTATATCTTGTTGATACTTTGTTCTCTGATATTTCTCTTAAAAGTTATGTCTACCTAAACTTTCAACTTAGCCTATAATTCTTGACTCTTCCACTGTGTCTGGAGTTTACTACTAGCATCCTAAAGTGATTTTGTTTGATCATTTTTTCCTTTATTATGTGTGGAAGGAGCCATATTTTATAAATATGCTTGTATGTGAGGATTGTTAAAAAGTGTTAAAAGTACACACATAATTTTTTAAACTACCTATGGAATGAATTCAAATACCATTGAGAAAGGGAACTGGCAAGCCCTGCTTAACACAGAGTCAAAAAGCCTTTCACCATTCTAATCAAAAACAGGATGTTATGACAAAACAAGTTAAGACCAGTTGGAACCAAGATGGCAAAGAAATTGGCCTTCTTAACCTTGTAGCTCATTATGCCTTAATTATAATACATTAGCATGCTAAAAGAAACTCCCATTGATATCTTGACAGTTCTGGGAGGACCTTATAAAGTAAAGAAAAGGGAGCATTTCATCACCCCTTTTCCAGATGTAATATGAATATTTCTCCCTTGCTTAGCTTATGATTAAGCCATTGCTTAAATAAATAAAAATAACACAGGTGCTCTTATTATGAGGGAGAACTAGCCTCTGCTCTCTCTGTGGAGTAGATCTTCTGTTTCCTGAATAAAATTTGTTTTCACTTTACAATGTCAGCTTGCTCCTGAATTCTTTCTCATGAAAAGCCAAGGACCCTCTTGGACTTCAAGTGATTCCCTGCATTGGGAATTACCTTCCTGTGTCACCATTACTAACCAGAACAGTTTTGCCTTTTAGGAACTGTTTTGGTGATCTTGCTTTGTGTAACCTGTGTTAGTGCTGAGTGTTGGAGGGGATATACCCAAGTTTAATGTACTTTTTACTCTAATTATGAGGTGAAGAAAAATTCTTCCTCCATATGATCCTTTCTCAGTAATAGAGGAAATATTAGAAAGCACTAGGGGTTGATGGGAACTCTCTTTTCTAGGATTTTACAAATGCTAGTTCTTATTTTCTTTTGGTTCCTGAGACTTCATCTAAACACAAAGAATAAGTTTAACTTAGGTCTGTTTCATGGATGTGAAGAATTTATTGAAAATTTGGAAAAATAACTAAGAATGATCTCCCTATTACCAAACACCATCCTCCACGAAACACCACCACCCACAAAAAACTCTTTAGTATTATATAAAACCATACTAAATTTGGAAAAAAGTTCAATTTTGGGGTATTTTGTAGATTCAAAAGAGATATATTTGCTAAAAAATTAAAAGATACTAACAGTATCTAGGATTCAATTTTGTGGTGAAGACTACGTATACTTGGTTTAAGCAATGTTTTGTTATCTTATTCCAATAACAAATTAAGTGATTTTAAAAAAATAATTGCTACTGGCCTTTGAGTGGGAGTATTTCAGGTTCTTGGTGATCATGGGAGAAAAGAATTTTAGGACACACTGCATAAGCCAGAGCAAGCAATTTTTAATGAAAACAAAAATGAAAGTACTCTTTCTTGAGCGAGGAAGCCAAAAAGTTTGAAAAGATCAGATACACCGAAAGGAAGTGGTATTTGGTCTTATGAAGTTTCATTAACTGAGGGGAGGAATATTCAAGACTAAGGGGTTGGTTCTTACTAAGAATTTGGGTAGTAATTCCTAGAATTGGGTTCCCTTCCATTTTCATACTTTACGTAGTTGTTTTGGAACTATCACGGAGATTTGAAGGTTAGATAAATTTTAAAACCACAATGGAAATGATATTGTAATTAGCCAATGTTCATGTAAGGTGACCTAGACAGCTGACAAGCCAGTTGAAGCTGGTTCTTGTCTGTGGTTATCAACTCACCTTAGTTAGACTTTAACCCCTGTATCCACTCTGCAAGGCCCTGCATCTGGTCTCATCTCCATCTCCTAGTCTTCTACTCTAACATAGTGAATAATGATAACTATCAGAAGAGACCTCTGATGATTATAAAGATAGATAGAACCTATGTAAATACTTAGGTAGATAGAGTTTCTGCAAGGAGAATATTTGAAAATTTTTTTCTGACAAAGTTAGTGATATTTTAAAAATGTAGCTCAGACCAAATATATGTCAGTATAATAGGAAAACATTGCAGTATATACACGCATTCAGAACATCCCCTCCCTATCTTCTTTCTACATAGTTCTGATATGGAAAGTAGAGAAAAGTGGAATAAATAGAGAAAAGCAAGTTTGGGTTACAATAAAAGGATAATAAATCTATCTATCAAAGAAAAGGGGATATCTACAAAGTGAAAATAAAGAATTAGTTAAACACGGAATGGAATTTGGATTGGACAAGGACTTACAGAGAGTAGCCCTTGGGATAGAGGGACTTCGAGGGAAAAGCTGCTCAAAGTTGAATTTTAGAACATAGTTCTATGTATAAAGATGAAATTTCGTTGCTTTCCAGGTTTCCTTTTCAGGAAAGTTGGATGAAATTTACATTATTTTTCAAGCCTTCTGGAGCTGAATGTATGCTCTTTGAATGTGACACACTGTTAAAATGGTCTTAAAGCAAGAAGACAACGACTGGAATAAGTTACATTATACAAATAAAGTCACTTTGAAGCATTTGGTCTCCCATAATCACAAGGGCATAAACTTGTTTTGGAGTTACAGAGTATCTCCTGGAACAGCACACTTGTCCTGATGGAATTCATCCTGTGTTGAATATAAAGGCAGCTAAAATTACTTCCTTTTGAGGCCTGTCAAAGAGAATAATGATTAAATTATTCTTCACTGGCATCACTTTATCCAAAAATCTAAATGGAGACTGAAGGAATTATAATTGAAAAATGGAAGAAATTGAAGAAAGATGCTCCACTTCTTAACAAGGGCAAGCTCAAATATGTTGGATTCCACTGGAGAGATTATAGTATTAGCATTGCCTCTGCAGGAATCTACAAAAGTCACAAGGGATGTCCAGAAGCTTAAAGATAAAAGTTATGTAAAATGCAGTATTGAGTTAGAAATAATGGATGGTGTTCTGCACTCAATTTTTATAGAGCAAATAATCTCTTAATTTTGATAAGAAATATTTTAGGGTAGTGAAGGGCAAAGTAAAATAGTACTTCAGTTTCAGCACAACTGAGAAGCTTATCAAAAGCTTATCATAAGATAATGAGTAGGAGAGGAGAAATAACTCTAATTCAGCATCGTCTACTGCTGAAGAATTTAAGGAAAAATCCGATTTCTGTAAATGGGAAACATACAGCTAAATAAAAATAAAAATAAAGAAGTAGAGCCAAAATTCCCAGTAAATATGAAAAAAGTTAATATTTTGTTAACTACAGTTTTATCTACTCTTACAAAATTAAAGTTGAAATGTCAGCCAACATGAAAAAAGTTTCTTTCTTCAGAGCATTTTAAGCAGCAATTATAAACA
>NW_012137747.1:5663749-5682428 GCF_000956105.1 Propithecus coquereli | reverse complement strand
GAAAATTTTAAAATATGTTTATAATACGTTGTGGCTCACAACATATTTTTATGGAACAACACTGTTCTAGGCAAAAAAAAATATGTTGATATATTTATGATCTTGAAGTGGGGATATATTTTTAATCAGGACACAAAGCCCAAAGACACAAAGAGAATCAAACTTATTTCTTGCAAAATAATAACAGTAAGCAAAGAAAGGAAGAAGTAAAATAAAAAGTGGAAAAAAAGGGGCAGAATTTTTTGCAAACAATTTATTTTATTAATGTATAAAGGCTCATTCGAGACTAAAAATAGAAAAATTATGAAAGGGTATGTCAGCAATTTAGAGGAAAATAACAAAGCAATTATAAATATTAATATTTGATAAATACTAAGAAATACATATAACCTCTCATAATTCAAGAAATGAAAATACAAACAAGATCTCACCTTTTCAACTATCAATATCTGTTAATCAAGAGAGAAAACAGAGAGAGGACAAGAGAGTTAGTGAATAAATTCATTGCAACCTGGAATCTCTTCAGGGGCAAAATTGATTATATGGATACAAATTGAAATCATAATAAAGTAATTACAATAAACAATTGAGTTCACATGTAGTAATTTGCAATAGGTTTATACTTACAAAAATATGCTTTCATACACCATGATATGGTTTGCAATACTGCATATAATAGCAAAATAACAATGTAAGCAGACATTATTTAAATTCTGGTGAATGAATGTGTGTACATATAATTCAGTTGTTTACATTGAGGAATTAGATCTTTTTATGCTGATATGAAAATATATCCATGGTATATCATTATGAAAAAAACAACAAATGAAAGAATGTTTAAAATATAGTGCATTTTATACTAAAAGAATGAATTGTATAAAAATATATATGTTCATATCAAAAAGATGTGAACTGATATTTTTAATTTATTTTGGTGGAAGGTAAAAAATTACTCACAGTGGGTACATTTGACAAGAGGGATGGAGACTCGTGGAAGTGAACATGGAATTTTCCTTTTCATTTCATGCATTTTTATACATTTGAATTTTAAACATATCTATTTATACTTTTAAGATGATTAATACTGACTACTTAAGGAGAGGGGACTTTTTCTTTTCATAATTTTATATCCAAAAAACTTTAATAATATAAGTAGTTATGAAACATCCTGTGATTTTCTTTGGTGAAATTTAATAATGTTCTCAGTGTATTAAAAACCTTGAAATTTGTCTTTTAATCTTCTTAAAAATATATAACCACTTATTTCCCTGTATCATAGAAAATAAGATCATTGTATATGATGCTTGTGTTCTAGTTATATTTCCTTACCTATAGCAAATTAAACATTATCTCCTTCATGGCAGTCTGCTTGTACAGAGTTTAAAAGGCAAAATAAATATTTACCATTCTCATTTTCTTCTCTTCAAATCTGGTGATATTTAAAAAAATATATTTATCTGATAAAGTAGAACGTTTAGGTTCTGTCACAAAGATTATTTTACTGTACATAAAAAATAGGTTTATAACAGAAATTTAAACTTTTCTCATGCATCTCAAATTGTTGTAGGATTGCCTCCATTTAAAAATAACTAAAGGAGTGTTGTAAAGAAGAAGGAATTTCATAACATTTATAAAATCTTAAATCCAACTTTTCAAATGGATGTATAAATAACTAGAAAACATAAAAAGTTATTTTTAAATACTATTACATTCTCAGTTTATTTAGTAGTATAGATATCAGCAAATATTTCCTGAACTTTTAATTGATTTAATAAGCACTCATTACCTGATGGATACAAAATTGTTCAAATGTAACTGTTTCATATTAGTCTTCAAAAATAAAAAAAATACTAAAATGGATATTGGAAACTTTATGAGATGAATTTTAAAAATCGGACCAAATATAAATAGAAAAAAGGGTTAAAATAGGAGTCTGTTATAGAGTAGGCTTAAACCTATCACCAAATGATTCATCATTAAAAATAAGTAGACTGAATAAAGTAAAGCAAAGTTCAATGATTTAATTTAATCAATATTAAAGAAAAATACAAAATGGAATCTATCAAAAGAGTAGGATTGTAGATTGTGTAACATATCCTCATATAGGTTTGCAGCAATATTGAACAGGAAATTGAATTTATCTTCCAATATGATAGCAATATCAGTGCAGCATAAAAATAGAGATGAGCCATCCAAATTCAATGACATGAATAGCATTATTACTGAGACAATAATACTGAATCATGCTAGTTACTGCTTTTATTATCATTGTTTAGCACAGATAACAGTGAATTCAGGGAAGTTTTGTTCTTATCTAGATTCTAAAGAAAACATTTAGAGTCATAAAAGGCTTATTTCCTCAGTTTAATCATGCTCAATTTTATACTTCTTTTTTTCATTATGCTTATTAACAGCTGAATCCAACCAGATGATATCTGTTTACAAATCCATTCACTAAAACTTGCCTTTCTCCACAGTAGAATAAAAACAGTGTAGTCTATTTTGCAGCTAAATTGGTATATGAAAAAAAAAGAACCGCTATTTTTACATGCATTTTCTTTCCTTCTACCTTCAGATCCAAGCCTTATATGTTATGTGATGCTGCTGTCCCTCAGGGCAGAGCAATAAACTCCTTAAAATTTCATCCCTGCTAAGTTAGTGATATAAATGTCAATCGACTTTAGCTGAAGCAGACTTTTGAAATCAATAGCAAGGAATGCTGTCAAAAGGAAGTAAATCTTGCGAGTTCTTGCAAGTAAGTGGTCAGTTGTAGACAACATTAAGTGAATTGAATACATAGTTCTCAAAATGTTGTTAGTGAAATTTTATAATTTCCTATTGACTGCTTTCAAGTTGGTGTTGCTGATATTAAATTATAAAACCTAGAGTCTGTTCCCAGCTCCTATTATGTTTGATTATCTATCCTCAGCACAGACCTCAATTTTACTGGCTTGAATGTTTCCATTTACTCATAACCATCTTAAGAGGAGAAAAAATAAAAAACATGTAAGCAGACATGATTTAGGAGCCACATAATCAAAGAATTTCTATGCATGTGTGTGACTGTCATTCTCTCAGTTTTGTACCACAGGTTTAACAAAAACTTCTTTGAAAACATAATTTTAAATCTGTCAAAGAAAATATGTTTTAGAGAAGAAAATAGCTAAGATTGACTTTTAAATGCATTTAAATGGTACTAAAGGTATTTAAAGAAATAATTTCTATTTTAGGACATAGTTTTTACAAAAGTATATCCTAAGTAGTTTCAGAACTGGAGTACTACAAAAATATCAATGTCCAAGTATAGCTACAGTCCTGGACATTAAAGAATTAAAGTTTAGTTAGTTATTAGAGTTTATTTAATTATAGTATTAATAAGTAGTTCATTTAATTGTGCAGGTAAAGGGGTTTTTTGCTTTCCCTTCCTTGTTTTGTGAACTTCCTTCCACATTACTGAAGTAGCTCACAGAAATTTCAGTGATGATTGAAAAATCATTCCTTGGATTTAAACTCTTAGAGAAAAGTCTAACTGGTAACATTTGACAAATATTCAATGCTACAATGGCTTAGGTAAATAACTAAATACCTTTGAATATTCAAGAAGAAGAATATTTGCTAGTTATTGCACAGAATAGAAAGGTGATATCATAGGAAGCACAGTCTTATTTCTTCCTAAAATTCCCTATAATTTCCCTTTTTTGGCTGTTTCACCATGTAAGGTGAAGAGTACATTTAACCTGCATCAACAGTTGATTGAACAATTATTCAGCTTTAAACACGAAGTTGGTACAGAAAACATGTATTCTATTTGCAGTTCTTCCGGAGCTACAATCCAATATCAGTTGTGATTCAGTCAGGAAAACAGAAGCTGATTGCAAATGAATATAGAATTAGGTCTTTACATGACTCTGCATTGGTTGAGGAGTAGAATTTAGGACTACTTTCCACCAATTGTTTGGAGAGTCGCCACTGAGGATTGCAAAAGCTGAAGTTGTTCACCTGAAGACCTGAAACAGAGGTCCTCAAGTAAGTGTCTGCCTGGAAGCTGCTACATTCTTTGAGGACTTGCGAGAAGTTCCCAGAAATTATTCAGGCTGGAACTGTGAGAAGGGTTCTCCTAAAGAGCTTCCCAGGATGCTGCTGCAAATTTTGTCTCTGCCCAGAGAATAAGGACCTCCCCTTCACTCCAGCATTCCAAATATCATCCTGAGTTCCTCTCATAAGTAAATCTTATCTAAAAACTATACGGTGAGGGGGATTCTGGAAATGTAGCTCCCGCTTCACTGGTGGAAATAATGGCTAATTAACCTCAGAAGGTCCTTCTCAGTGCACGTATTTGTGGACTCAGCAGTTATACACATCCCTTTTATCCATATTTAAGTTTTGACCAAAGGTCAGAACTATTATGCTTTGCTTAACTTGTCATAACTACTAAATCCCATAAATTACTCTATTCACCTCTGGATGATTTCTGTCTCTTTTCTAGCTCAGTCACAATCCTTCTTTTAACCTTGAAAATTAAAAGGCTAAATTATAAATTCAATCTCTAGTGACATTGTTTGTATTAGATAATAAAAAGAAACATAGGGAAAAGGGTGAAAAACCGATTTGTTGATAGGTACAAACATGTATGTATCTAAAAGCAAAGAAGAAAATATGCATAATTACTATAATCCTTGTTTGTGAAAATGGTCACATAGTCATAGTTAGCATCTGTAACTTTCCTTTCCACTACCCAGTTTGCATTCTTTTTTTCCTCAGTCAGTTCAACAGCTAGTCATAGCTCTTTGCCTGGTGGGTGAGAAAATCTCCTGGGTTTGGTCATATTTCTTTCTGCCTCCATTGAATTATAGACAATCAACCCAGGTAAATTATCTCAGGTAATACAGTAAATCCCTTCTCTTTGCCTAATGCTTCGGCAGCAAAGGAACACAAAATGCTTTGCTTCTAGTTTAATGGAATCCGTCTCTCATCCCTTGGTGAAAGCATCCTTTTCTCAGGAACCACAATCTCCAAATCATCATAGCTTAATGTTGTAAAGACAGGAAATTAAGGTTCATAGTGTTAACAACTACTCTCATGCCCACTCCTTGGCCCATGAATGCTGGCTATAAGACAGAGCACTGTAACACTGATCACTGGTGCAGAGCATGTGACACATTCTGCAGGACATCCCAGCCATACAAATGTTTACCCTGCTGGCACTGTTTTTCAAATAGCATTCCACTGTTCTATAAAATAGCTTTAAGGTAATGTATGACAAAGCTCTCAGGTAAATTATGGTACATAACTATGTATAGGGCAATCTATAAAGCAGGAGAGGCAAGTACATATCCAGAACAAATATATATTCTGAAGGAACACAGATCCTGCCTTTTACTGTATGAAGGCATGAAAGATAACCAACCTTCTATCAGGTGACATATTTGTCTTCGGGGAATACTGTTATTTATATATTAATATTAATATATTGGGAGCTCATGACTGATCACTGCTACTGGTAAATGGTCTGTAGCCAAATCAGATCTTTGACAGAAGAAGTACATGTTTTAGAGTCCACAACTAGCCTCTACTCCTGAACACTATTGTCATTTTATTTAAGAGGCCCTTGAGAAAAAGCTGGCATTTCTGGGAAAAGAGGCTGCCAGATATTCACAGAATCAATCATCTTTCCTATCTGGATATTGAGAGATTTCTCTGTTGTTTACATTTTTTGCTCATATTGAGATCTCCTTTTATTGATCTCCTCCCCAAATCTCTTGTCACCAACTTATGAATTTGTTTTCTTTCCTCCTCCATGAACATCCAGCCAACATATAAGTCCTGGTTTATGAATCACTGAGATCTATACTTCTAGTTATCTACTTCCTGGTGAAGTGAACAGTTAGAAATGCTGCTTGAATTTCTGTCTACTGGGATTTCCCTTCACCACTGTAGTTTTAGATCCGCCTGACTGGGGCTATAATATTGCTATCTTCCACCATTAGGTCATGCCAGAATATTATAAGAAATCATTTGTAAACAAGGTCAAATATTTTTCTTCAGTCAGCTACAGTTAAAGGGAATTTCTCATGAGGTCATGCATGTGGGTTGAAGAGGGGGCTATGTGTCTTGCGTAGGTGACAGGAGAGTCTGGGCTATTTACTGATGGAACTTGTGCTTTGTGGAGTTCCTTGAGCTTGATCTCATGTATCATACTTCCATTTGATTATAGAATGTTGCTATGCACATCCAAATATATGACTTGGTAGATCAGAAAACACACATTTCAAAATGGAATCTCAGGTCACATGTTAACTTCATGGCTCATGTGAAGCATTTAATCATCTTCTAGAGTACGGTTTTCAGACAGAGGTGTTTCTCAAAAGGGTAAGCATTACATACAGAAAATATACAAGGCTTAGCTATAAAATCATAAGGATTAACACTGTGATTGCCAAAGTTCTGTACATTGTATCTATCTGCCATAGACACTTCAAAATGCTACTGGATCCACCACATACTGACAACATTCCTGTTGGTTCCACTATTACTTTTTGTGCCTATTCTGTATTACTTTGTTTTATATAATAATACTGTGAGACAAAATAACCCAAAATCTAGTGTATAATCGACAAATATTTCTTATGTTTGTTGGTATGTAGACCAACTGTGGTTTAGCCAATCAAGGTTGAGCCTAATTTAGTGGCTTTGCTTGAGTCTGTAAAATAAAAGGGCTTGACTTCAACTAATAGGGTTCACTTCTGTTCCCCAAGGCTTCACAATGGATTCTGCTGGAAGGCTCTACTTTATACTTGGCCTTAGCTCCAGGATGCCAATTGACTTCCCTTTGCTGTGGTAGGCAAAATAACACCTCCCAAAGATATCCACATCTTAATCCCCAGACCTGTGAATATGTCACCTAAATGGCAAAAGGGAATTTGCTGATGTAATTTAGGCTATGGATTTTGAGATGAGACTATACTGAGTTAACTCAGTGGCCCAATCTAATTATCTAGAGATAGTTTTAAGAACTGGTTGGGTTAAAATGATAAGACAGAAGAAAGACAGATTCAAAGTCTAAGATAAATTATTCCTATCATAATTGGCTTAGATGATGAAGGGAGGGGACCACCAGCTAAGTAACACAAAGAGGTTCTAAAGACCAGGATTGGCCCTCATCTTACAGCCAGCAACTTTACAACCACAAGGATCTGAATCCTGTAAACAACTTGAAAATTAAAAAAAAAAAGAAAAGAATCCTCCCTTAGATCCCCCAAAAAGGAATGAATGCAGCCCCACCAACACTTTGATTTTAGCCTGACAAGACCTGGGATAGACCTGGGATAGACTTTTGACCTTCAGAACTGTAAGATGTACTATGTTGTGTAACCCAATAAATTTGTGGTAATTTATTATTTCAACAATATAAAACTAAGAGTTACTTGATATATTTTTCACTGTCCTTGGATGAAAGGGTAACCAGGTAAGATTTCTTTTCATGGAAACTACTAGAGAACAAAATGAAGAGTAGAAACACATATAGGTTGAGTATCTTTTATCCAAAATGCTTGGGAAAAGAAGGGTTTCATATTTGGGATTTTTTTCACAATTTAGAATATTTTCATTATGTATTTACTGGTTCAGCACCCCTAATTCAAAAATCCAAAATCCTAAATATTCTAATGATCATTTCTTTGAGTATCATGGTCAGCACTCAAAAAGTTTTGGATTTGGGGGCATTTCAGATTTTGGATTTCTATATTTACAATACTCAACCTACAGTGCCTTTTGATGCTTTGTCCTGGAACTATCACACTGTCACTTTGACCCAAAATTAACAGGCCAAAACAAGTCACATGGCTAAGAATAACATCAATGGGGCAGAAAACTATAACACACCCTACTGGAAAAAAACTAGAGGATCACACTAGAGGGTCAAAGGACAAGGATGGATATTTCTTATAGAAGAAGGATATAAGAAATAAGATCCCTAATCCAATCTACTAGAAAGCTATTAATATTTGGAATGATAAAACAGAATAAATAGTTGAAAGAAAATGAAGGATACTATAGCAGAAACTATGCTAATAATCAAATAATTATATGACTTTATATAATTAGATGTATCCTAGATTGTTAACATGCAATACTTTAAGATGAAAGAGGTTTAAAATATTCATTTTAGAGCTGTTGAGAGAATGAAATATGTGGTTAAAAATATAAATATATGATTAAAAATGAGGAATAATATGTTCTTTAATATTTAATGATTTTTTTCTTGATGGTAGGACTCAACACACAGACGACTCAGGTAGACGAAAGGCAGAACTCTGTTACCTACAGCCCTGAATGAGAGAAGGCTGCCAGACAGGACCAAATATTAGGGTGTACCGAGGAACAGGGTAACAGCACACTGGAGCCAGAAGGGGCAGCTTATGTATGGCAAATGGAGGGAAGGGATTAGCTAGATTTTGTGGGCTCCGTATAGATTGGCTGATTCCAATAATTTCTGCAGGGCCAGAACTTAGGGGGCTGTTTTTAATTGCTTGGTACCTGACCGTGGGCATATTAGGGCAGGCACATAGAGGACCCAGAGGTGAAAGCCCAATGAGAGAAGAGACTGCAGTGTGGACTTGATGAGCTGCTCAAAAGAGGAACTGACCAGCCTCTAGCCAAGGCTTCAAAACCGAGACGAGACTGCATTGGTGGGGGGGGAGTTATATTACATTTTTAACCGTTTGTCAAGTGAATTTTACTAAGACTGGGCCTAGAAAAATAACGAAATATCACAAGATAGTATTGTAAGTGATGAAGGATAGATGAATGCTACTGTCTATAAACATTAATAGTAAAGAGAAGAGAATAATATGGATAAAATGGGAGAAAAGCTTTTCCAAAGTAAGAAAGTCCTGAATTAAATTATGAAATGAGTGTCACTGAGTTGCCTTAACGAGGGGAGGAAGAATTCTAAGCAGAGCGAATAATGACCTTGGAAAGTAAGTGAATGGAGGCTCTCTATAAATGGGCATTGGTGACAGTTGACAGGTTGGAGCCGAATTATTACAGGGGCTTCTATTTGAAGCCAATTATTTGTACTCTTTAAAACTTTTAATTTAGACACTGGGTTTGCAAAGATATTTTACATTTACCTATTTGTATGACTGATCCAACAAAACTATTATTTTTAAAAGTTGAGAATTAGAAGAATAAAGTGTTGCTGTCTCTCGGAGAAACCATCATCCAAATAGTATGATGGTATTTGTGAATCTGAGATTAGAGAACAAAATTCAGACCTCTGAAAAAATGAAAAATATGTAAAACAAGTGCTGTGGTTTGAATGTTTGTATCTCTTCCGAAATTCATTTTGAAATTTAATTCCCAGCGCAACAGTATGAAGAGTTGAAGATATTTGGAAGGTGATGAAGTCATGAGGGGTCCTCCCTCAAGAATATATTAGTACTTTTATAAAAGGGCCTGAGGATACATTATTAGGCCCTTTTTGTCCTTCCACCTTCCACCACGTGAGGATACAGCAACAAGGTTCCATTTGGGAAGCAGAGATGGGGCCCTCACCAGACATCAAAATTGCCTGTGCCTTGATACTAGACTTCCAGCCTCCAGAACTGTGAGAAATAAACATCTATTATTTGTGAATTACTTAGTCTGTTGTATTTTGTTATAGCAGCACAAATGAACTAACTAAGCATTCAACCAGCGAGGTAGAAAATTAACAAGAAAATCAGTCAAAATAAAAAGGAGGAAATAATAAAGGAAAAATTAATGGCAACATCAATAATCAGGAAACTGATAAAGACTAATGACACAAACCAATAAGATTTCCAAGAGGAAACAAATAGCACCATCAATTTTGAGTAATTAAAGGTGGAGAGAGATTGTTGGAAAAAAGTGCACCTTGAGAGAATCTATGTCCTTGAGGTGCTGGATACAGGTAGCCTGAAGGGCTCCTATATAAAGAACGTGGTGGAATAATCAACCTGATTCTTATCCTCCCTCAGGTCCAGGTCCAGAAATTCTGTTGCCTGGGTACAGCCAGAAGACATAGAAAAGGGTGCTCATTGATTTACTCTCCCCTAGTCTGTTTTCTTGGTGTGGAAAGCAGAGTGCATGGTGGTGGAGAGTAGATCTAATGGAGCAAATGGAAAATGCCTTTTGAAAGACAAAGCAGTGGACATCAGATTCCTTACCTGTCCTTCCTTAGGGGAACACATACTGTACAGTTTCTATGAGGCAAATTCATATCCTAAATAGAAAGATAGGCATATGACACAAGTCAGAGGAACTAGAGAACACCATATGTTTGACTGCTTGTTGGTTTCAGAGATTGATGTTTAACTCAAGCTGAAAAAATCAAAATCTCCCTAGAGATGTTATGCGTGAGCTATTAGGAAAGGTAATTTCCTAATTGTGAGACTTTCCTAATTTCCTAAGATTGTGAGACTAAGGAGAACTTTGTCAGAGAAGTTAGTAGTCATTTACTCAATAAGTAGTGAGATCATTCTTAAAAAAATGAAACTAAGCAAAGACTTCTTTGTACAGCCAGTACGTAGAGAGGCAAAGGCCAGAGACTAATTCAAGTCCTTAGGCCCATTCACAGCTGAAGCTAGTTGCAACCACCAACTTCCCAGTTTCCAGCTGTGTGAGGCAAATATCTTGATCAAACTAGTTTGATTTGGGTTTTGGTCACATAATTTGACACCTTAAAATAGAATGTTTCAAGTGAAGGATGTGAAATGTGAAATTATCTCAGTTGAAGCTGGAAGCAGATCACTGAGAATTATTTCATCTTCACTTGGGGTGCCCACAGTCCTTACAGCAAAGCAATTTATTGAATTATTGCTTGTTGTATCTTTGGAAATCTGACAGCATGGTACTGAGGTTACCGAATAGAAAAATATCTTTTACAAATGTTTATTAGTTATTTCTTCCTTTTTCCAGGAAGTTTTATGAAAACAGAAACGATTTATATCCAAGCTAGTCT
This sequence comes from Propithecus coquereli, assembly GCF_000956105.1. Taxonomy (NCBI): domain Eukaryota; kingdom Metazoa; phylum Chordata; class Mammalia; order Primates; family Indriidae; genus Propithecus; species Propithecus coquereli. The sequence continues at coordinate 5,671,447 of NW_012137747.1, read as the reverse complement.
CCTCATAATCTGAAAAGAAATAAAATCTGGCTCCTTATACAGAGGTCCTTTCAACCTGTGCTCAAAAATTCAAGTTGAAAAGCGATCAGGTGATTATATTTTCTTCAGGTCTAGGCAAAGCTAATCCTCAGCTACCGAAGAAATTTTTTTCCCTGGCATTTTAATGCCATCCAGAAAACCAGCTTCCTTTATTTTTCCCTCAATTAGTGATTAGTATTTATTTGGTAGAGTTAATTTCTGGTACTTCAGTATTTTCTTTTGAGCTGATGTCTGTATTTTTTAAAAAATTTAACCTCATTATATTTTCATGTTCAGAAGGAGAAAGACATCTACTCAACCACAACTGTCATTTTGCTAAAAAGGATTGTTTTGAATCTCACTTTTTGGCTATATTTCTATCTGTTTGTTAACTGTGTAAAATGCTTTTGGAAGTAGATGTGAGAGAAAGAACTATCAATAATTATATCAGAGTATCTTCTGCATACTAATCATAGACACACAATGTCATGCTTACAAAGCTATGTTAACGTTAATAATATAGAGAAAATAATCAGAAAAACTCTTATTATGTAAATAGGTTTGTTCTTGCTCTCCAAGAATTTAGATATGGGGTAGATATGACAAAATGTTTTGATTTCAATCTGGAAAAATATAAAACACCATCACTTTTTAAAAAATAGTACAAAGTAAGAGAATGCTTCAATCTGACAGAGTTGTCAGATTAGATGAATCACAGTAGCAACCTTAACCAATAGATTTTGGACGGTGTGTTTCCAAACTTAAGCTCATTCCTATTTGTGGAACCAGTGCTTGTTATCTCAGCCAATGATTTCTATAATTACAGCTCCGGTAATTAGATAAATCTTATTGTAGAGATGAACAAATCAGGCTCTCTTAGAACTGATGCCATCATGCATCCGTTTGATTCAATATTTATCAATAACCTTCTGATTATGATTTGGCACTTGGGGTAGATCCACCTGTGTGTGATTCATACACTCTTGGCAAAGTATGGTAGATATTCTGTTTTCATAAACTAATCTTCAGATCTGTGTATATAACTATCCCTCTGATAAATGGTCCATTCTTGTTTTGATGAAATTGGGTTTCTGATTCTTCCACATGATGGCTATAACTTGAATTGTGATACTATAATAAACTCGCCAGGGCAGATGTGTCTTGGATGAGAGGCATTCATCACTTCCTGACTCTCAATACAAAAACTAATGTGCACCTCCCTCTTCCCTTTCTCCAATTAACTTCTCACCACATTTCAGAGAAGACATGTCTTGATAACTGCCTTCATGGTGGAGCTATTATAAGGAAAAGATTACTTTCCCTCAAGGCGATTCACATAAAATATGTCCCCAGGCTCTTTTACTTGAATGTTACTTGGAAATAAATTTACTACAGCTGCTGCAATAATTTCTCCCAATTCAGTTAGATTTACAATTGAATATAGCATATAAGCTGTATCTGCAGAGATTCTACACTCAGTATCTGCCATCGTTGCTCCTCGTACGATCATTAGAGGGTCTGAAAATAACAGCCAAGGTTTTAGCTATATAAACTGCAACTTATTTGTACAATTTTGATTTATTTGCAATCATAATCTGACAGGATGTCTGAAAATGCTAGGCAAGCTTTCAAAACTCACAGCCAAATTTTGTGACAGTAAATTGCGTTGCCAGAAGAGCTGATATATCTAACATATGTCCTAATCTACCTTTTGTTAACCTTTGCCATCTATGAACTCTTTTATGAAATCATTTATTCTACCCTATAAAATAAAAATTCCTATTCTTGAGGTGTATAAAAGCCATGTGGTTCTAGTAAATGTTTAATAACCAACTCAAAGGAAAGAAAGAAAGAGACCTGATTTGTAGCATTTAATTTTCCTTGAGTTCCCGCTATGGCTGAATCCAAACTACCAACATGTTATCAGTGAATGTGGAGTTAAGAAAAGACGTTGCCCAGTCGAGCTCTCATGAACCAGAGGCTCCAGCACACCTGTGAATAAAATAAGTTCGATGAAGAACTAGATGTATTTTTTACACAGAATAAAAAAGAAAGATTCCAAGTTTAACATGCCATAGAGAGGTTATAAAGACTAAAATATATAGATTTTAAACTTATTTAAATTTATTTTTAAATAAACTAATTTGGTTTGGAACTAATATATTTACCTTGACTCATTCATTTTATTTACTCCTGGAAAAAAATAAGTTTTAAGGTATGCAAGGACTTGTCTCAATTGCAAGCCTAGTTAGTTAGCAAAACTTGAATTGTTACTTATTTTCCATATGCCTATGATGAAAAAAAAAATTAATTAAAACAAAAGGATAAAGATTCAAGGGATCTAGTTAAAACCTGATTTTAAAAAATATGTTATTCTGAATTTCCAAACTCAATTATCACTTTCTTTCAGAACTAATGGTTGTTCTTTTTATAAAATAAAAAAAGATTCATTAAATAATAAATAAGGTGAACAGTTCTGGTTCCATGTCACGTGGAGTTTAGCACACCCTGCTCCATGTCTCTTACTGAATGGCAGCTATAAAATCTGGACACAATGTACGGAACAGCTATTTGAAGGCTCTGAAAAATAAATAGCAGCAAGTGAATTGAGGAATAAGACCAGAATTCAAAGTATCTCCGAAGCAGAGGTGAGTCTACCATTTTTCCAGGAATTGGACTTAATACAACTTGAAACGTGGAAGTGCACGTGGGGCCTGGCAAAGTAAGCTCAAGGATAAATCCTTTAGTTTTGGCTCAAAGAGAGGAACAAGGATCTCCTGTAATTCAGTGACAGTGGGAGAAATCAACTGTTGATCTTTTCTCCTATATAACAGCACCCAAACATGTGCATGCTGTAAGAGGAGCAGCAGTGAAAAATGGCATCTGCAGTATCTAAGACTCTGAGGGAGGGAAACTTCCTATGCAATGAGAAGACCACGTTCCCGAAAGGATGAGCAAATCTCTGTTATTATTGTTTCTCTTTTTTCCCCTTTTTTGTCCCCTTGCTTCTTAGCCTCATACACAGACACAGAAGTGGAAAGTTCATGACAGATCTAGGTAAATGAAGGCCCAACTCTCTGGCCAAAGGATGGCAAAAAAGAAGCAGCAGAGAACCACAATGCACAAAGGAGATCGTGAAGAGAGAAAAGCATGGTAAGTTAAGCCCATAAGGTTGTAAACTCCTGAGCTCACTGCTGAGGTGTGCATATGTGAATCTGATTTAAACAGCATTCACAGACATTGGAAACTGAACCATGACATAAGCTACTGCAAAAGCCCAGATTACGCAATATGTAGAACACAGATAAGACAGCTTTGAATAGCTCTGAAAATGTTTAAAAACAACACTTACATTGATTCAATGACCAATAGAACTTATAGTCTCAACTAGGTTGATTTTATGTCAAAACAACAAAAATACTAACATGCTCCATAGAATTTTAAAAAGACAGAATCTCATACTATTCAAAATGAATGGTAGACAATTCAAATTTTCTTAATTTATAAAGAATCAGAAAAGTATCAATTACGTGGGAAAAGGCAATACACCAAATTTGAGACAATATACATTATATTTATTTCAGAGACTTTGAAACAGAATTTTGTAAAAATATTCCAGCAAATAAAGGTAAACATCCTTGAAATAAATGGAAAGATAGAGATTTTCATCAAAGTAATAAAACCATATAAAGGATGAAAACCTCCTTTATATATCAGATGGGAATTTTGGAACTGAAAAATATAATAATAAAAAAATCAGAAAACGAAACTCTTGCACTGCTTTGGATTTAATAACAGACTGGAGATGACACAGGAGTCAGTAAGGTAGATCCATAGAAAGTGTCCAATCTGACCAACAGAGAAGAGATTGAAAGGAATGAATAGTACCTCGTGTTCCTTTGAGAGAGCACCTCCAACAGAAGTTGAGAAAGATTTAAATAGAAAAAAAAAATAGAAAATGTTTTATAAAAGGCTGGAAAATTTGACAGGAGATAGGATATAAAGGATATATATATATATATATAGATTCAAGAAGCTCACTGAACCCCAAACAGCACATATGGAAGGAAATTAACACTGAGGTGCATTATAATCAAACTGCTAAATATTCTTTGTCTAGAAACAAAGAAATTATCCATAAAGCAGTTAGAGAAAAATTACACACTATTTACAGGTTAGCAACAATTCAAATGACAGTATATTTCTTTCCAAAGACCATAAAGACCAGAAGAGAGTAGCACGACATGTTTAAAGAACTAAAACAAATAAAACTATCAGCCCAGAAATCTATATCCAGTGAAAATATCCTTCAGGAATGGAAATGAAATAAATATATTCTCAGATTAAGGAAAACAAAGAGAATTCACTGCTAGAAAATCAGTTTTTTTAAAAAAAATTTCCATACAAAGTTCTTTAGAAAAAAGTAAAATGATAGCAAATGACAGAAAAAGTAGACTTTAGAGCAAAGAAAATTACTATGGATAAGAGGGATATTACATAATGAAAAAGGGTCAATTTCACCAGAAAGACATAATAACTTGAAATGTGTATGTACCTAACAAAAGTACTTCAAATTATATGAAGCAAATACGGACCTAACTGAAAAAAAAAGCCAAATCAACTATTAAGTTGGAGACTTCAATATTTTTGTAGCAATTGACAGAACTAGCAAAGGAAAAACGAATACAGAAAAACTGAGCAACCCTGTAAGTTAACTGGATCTAATTGAAATTTCTAGAACACTCCACCCAGTAACAGTGGAATGAAAGTCTCTTGCAAGTGCACATGGAATATTTACCAAAACAGACTATATCTCCATTCATAAAATAAAGCTAAAAATAAACATGAAAAAGATTAAAGAAAACATGATTTTAAGTGCACATTTTACTTATAACTATCAATTTCTTTTTCCTCTCCCCTTCCACTTCTTATTGGACAAATATATGCATTTTATTTTTGTAAGAATAATGGCACTTGACATATAGTCTCTTTCTGTAGCATTTAGTTATTTGGCCCTTTGTTATATGAAAATTGTTTTTAATCAATCATTATAAATATTTTTACCATAGCATCTACATTTCTGGATATTTTATTTTATTGTTCGCTGAAATTCAGTCAAGAGCTTTTTCAGTGACTTTCTCATGTATACCATTTCTTGGTATAGTTTCATCTTTCATAATTATCACTACTATTTCAATAGATTTACAATAATTTGAGTATAATATTTGAGTTAAAATTTTTCTCAGAAATTTGTACACACTTCCCCATTGTCATACATTATTTGCTATTTTTATGGAAGGAGCCACTCTATTTGCTCTCTTATAAGAGATTTGATTTTTATACCTATTTTCTCATGAATGTACAGCCATTATGGAAAACAGTACGGAGGTTCCTCAAAAAATTAAAAATAGAATTACCACATGATCCAGCAATTCCACTACTGCATAAATATCCAAAGGAAATGAAATAAGTAGGTTGAAGAGATACCTGTACTCCCATGTTTATTGCAGTATTATTTACAATAGACAAGATATGGAATCAACCTGTCCATCAACAGATACATAGATAAAGACAATGTGGTATATATACACAATGGAATACTATTCATCCATAAAAAAGTAAATCCCTTTGTATCCTTTAGTTATAGTAACAACAAAGCAATATGTAATATTAGTCAGCTATTACCACAGGAATAGTATACAACCACCCACACAAAACTCAGTGACATAAATCAATGAGCATTTAGGTTCATGCTGACATAACTGGATTTGGTCTGTGGTGACTATTTTAGGCTGTTGATCAGCTGGTCAGCTTGGCAGGAGATCTGCTCCATGTATCTCAATTTGGAGTCCAGACCGATGGAGCAGTGGATATTGGGTCATTAACATCTAAGGGCAACGATCAGATACCCATAAGGGACATGTATCACTCAAATTTTCTTTAGGCCTAGGTTGAAAACAAGCCCACTGCATGTATACCCACATCCCTTTCACCAAAGGAGTCATTTGGCCAAGCCAAACATCAATGGGACAAGAAGAGGTTTTCCAATGTAGACAGCAGGGAAGAGAATGATTTGCTGAAAAATCATCTGGTCTACCATATATCTCAATATTCATTTTTCAGTTTCAATTTTTCTTGCTGTATAGTTTGTCTCTTAATCTGCAGATTTAATTTGATAAAAATATATTCTGATTTTTATATCAACTATCTTGTATCTAATTTTTTTATTTTTAATTATCATCAGTATATAATAGTTGTGTATTTTTAGAGGGTACATGTGATGTTTTGATAAAGGCATACAATTTGAATTAATCAGATCAGGGTAATTGGGGTATCCATTACCCTAGCCGTTTATCATTTCTTTGTGTTAGAAACATTCAATTTCACTCTTTTAGTTATTTTAAAACTCAACCACTCCTTTTCTTCAGGGTTTTAATATCTAAACTTTGTTCCTGACATTATTTTGATTATTATCTTGGTTTATGTAGTCCACTTAAGATTATAACATACTTTTAAATATATAATGATTATTCATTATCAATTTGTTGATATTGCCCTGAAGTCATTCTTTTCATCTTATTAATTTCTTTATTTAATATATATGTTTTAAGCACTTACCATGTGCCAGGCATCCTTTTGGATACAAGTGGTAAAAATTATAATATCCCTGATGTCATGTACATGTTAGTTTGGAATCAGACAAATGAAAAAAATCATTTCATTGACCATTAATGGCTTTAATGAAAAGTAACTTTAGTGATAAAATTCCAATTTATCCTTATTTTTAACATTCTGTTTCTTCATCAATTGTATGTTATGTATTATATTTCCTTTCTTCCTTTTTTAATTTTTTTTTTTTTTTTTTTTGCTTTTTGCCATATGATTTTCTAAACAGCTTCATTGAGGTATAGTTGACATACAACAAACTTCATGTATTCAAACCATGCAATTTGGTTGAGTTTTGAGTTTTGATCTGTGAATATACCCATAACCATTACCACAATCAGGATATGAACATGGCCATAACTCTGAAGCTTTCACCCCTTGGGAATCCTCCTCACTTCCTCAGTACCCCTGTCGTCTACCTTTTCTTAGTCACTATTGATTACCTGGCATGTTTTCGAATTTATAGTAATGAAATCATATTATATATGCTCCTTTCTGTCCTTTGTTCCAAGATATTTAACATAGTCTAGAAATTAGATGTTCTTCATTCTTACCAAATTTAATGTTCTTAGATTCAGAATCATATTATACCAGTTCTCTAAGCTGCCAGTAGTTTCCCACAGCCCACAAAAGATTTTTGTCCACAACAAAATAATTTGTCCTCACTTCTATAATCTGACACTGATGTTTGGCTTTATTTATATGGCTTTTTTGGGCACTTCTACTACCTTTACACAAGCCTATTATATCTATATTAATTAATCTGTTCTTTTCCTCTTTTTCTTACTATGCCTGGCCTGTCTTTCCTTTCTTTCTTTACCTGTTAAACTCAGTGATCTAATTTGCTATAATATCTCTAACCTCACTTCCCAGATAGTTTAGTTAATATGCTTTAAAAACAACATGTAAGCTGGGCTCAGTGGCTCACGCCTGTAATCCTAGCTCTCTGGGAGGCCGAGGCGGGTGGATTGTTTGAGCTCAGGAGTTCGAAACCAGCCTGAGCAAGAGCGAGAC
>NW_012137747.1:5651183-5663529 GCF_000956105.1 Propithecus coquereli | reverse complement strand
AAAAAAAAAAAAAAAAAACAACATGTACATTTTATGATATTATAATTTTTGATTTATCAAATTTGTTACTAAATAATTAGCTTGAGAGTAAAGATAATTATTTCTTATTTCCAAGTGATCAGTATAGGCCTAGAATATAATAGTTCCCCATAAGTATATATTGAGTAAGGAAGTGAAGAAATAAACATAAGTTTTTTTTTTTCTTTTTTCATATGCTGGCATTGGCAACATCAGCAGCAATGGAGTTTCAACATCAAGACATTTCTGTGATATGGTTCACAGTATCATTGGAAGCTCAGCTGCTATCCTCTAAATGCCAACCTCACAATGCTTTTTTTAGAAAAATAACTTTATTGTGATATAATTTACATACCATGGAATTCACTCATTTAAAGCTTGCAATTCACTGGATTTTAGTGTATTTACAAAGTTGTGAAACTGTCATCAAAGTCAATTTTTAAATATCTTCACCACTTCAGAAAGAAACCTTGAACACTTTAGCTGTCCTCCCCTTGCCTTTCCTGCACCTCTCTCCGGTTTTAAGCAACCACTAATATTTTTGTCTTTATAGATTTACCTATCCTGAATATTTCATATAAATGAAATTATAAATATGTTCTCTTTTTTGCCTGGCTTCTTTCACTTAGCATAACATTATCAAGGTTCATCCATGTGTAGCATGTATAAGTACTTCATTTTTTATGGCTAAGTAATATTCTATTGTATGTATATATTATACTTCATTTACCCATTCATCAATTGACGGACATTTTGTTTTCACTTTTTGGATGTTACAAATTATGCTGCTATAAATATTTATTTAGAATATTTTGCATAGGCATATGTTTTCATTTCTCTGCGGTGTATATGTAGAAGTGGAATTTCTGGGTCATACGTTAACTCTATGTTTAACCATTTGAGAAACTGCTAGGCTATATACTAAAGTGGCTATATCATTTTACACTCCCACCTGCAGTGTATGAGTTTAGTTTCTCCACATCCTTGTATTTGTTAGTATCTAATTTTTACATTTTGGCTATCTTAGTGGATATGAAGTGAACTGTTCAAGTTTTGCAGGCTTCTTATAGAAAGTTAGAATTACTCCAGGGGATTTATGTATTCAGGATTTAATAAGAAAAAAAAAATTAGTCTTTTGCAACTTCTTAATTCCAAGTCTGATAATAAAAGCAATTCCAGATGACTTTTTGGCCAAAAATCTGAATTCCATTTTAGAGACTTCTGTTCTTGATGTCAAGTAATCATATCTAACTTCTTTCTAAGAAGATGTTTTGTTACATGAACTTTAGCATGATGTAACAGTGTATATTTTGTTATTTGTGGATGCATAACATTTTGAACATTATGGTATTATGAACATTTGAACATTATGAACATTTGAACATCACCAGATTCTTTCTTTTCCTACAGGGAAGCTAGAAAATCGGCAACCACAGGCTCCTATTCACCTAAAGTGTAAGTTCATGACCTAGGTTTCATGCACCTGATCAAGATTTGGATTTGGAAGCAATCAGTATAGTGATACAGACTTGCCTAGTCAGCAATAGTAGTGGCAGAACATGCTGGCACCCAGATATAGGTGTCATTGGTGCCGACTGGTATGTTGGGACCTTCTTCCTACCCTTGGGCCCTCTTCCAAGAACCTGTGAACAACCTATTTTAATAATCTACCCAGAATGGATTTTTGGTATCTGTAATATTGATTGACATTCTTTCAAAATATTTTTTCAATTTATTTCAAGTTATATATCAACCAATAAAAGACACAAATATAATTCTCTTTATTATTCTCATTCCATTCCCCTTTATTAGTTTTCTATAATTCTAAAATAATGTCAGAGAAATCATAAAAATGGATTCAAGTACAGTAAAAAGTCAATTTTATTTCAAATTTAATTCCAAGGACATACCTTAAAACAATTTCTTTTATTTCTACTAGGACCTGAAATTCATGCCAACAGAGGTTCAATGGATATTAAACCGTGCATATTAAACTGTTAATTTTTATCATTTTGAATTATGACTTTATAGCAAGTATAAATTTTCATTTATTACAAATTTGTTTACGCATTTTTATTTGCATTAATTTTTCTTCCATTTTCTTTAGACTCTTGGGAAGAATTTTTGCTACAATTCTGTACAAATGAATTGCTTTATTCATGTTCTTTTCCTTGATGTTTGTCTTCAAAAGGGGAGCTGTAACCATAAAAACTGTTATCACAGATACTCAAATGCCACTCCAACACTGTGCTAATGAGACTTTTTCTCAGTTTTTCAAAACCACATTATCAGGCATGTTTTTATGTGCAAACTAGTTTCATAAATTGTAGTGTATCTTAGAAATCATAGAGTGAGGTAAAACAATCTCAGATTTTGGTTCTTCTGGGAAGGAGAACATACTAGAAAAAATAAAATAATATTTTATGTTTTTGCATTTAACACTTAAGATAATGCTAAAACTCCTCAAGTAGAAATGTAAACAATTCTTATTATAATTTCTTCATTTCTTTCTGTACTTTCCCTTTATTTTACTTTTTACTTTTTCAGTCTTCATTAAAGACTAAAATGCATAATGTGGAATTTTACCTATGGTTCAACTAATAGCATCGTGAAAAATTCTGAAAGAAATAACTGTGTCTCAGTTATTTTTTATACAAAAATATTATTTATGTATTTTGTGAAGCTTCAAGATTTCTTGTCCAGTGCACTATTACTATGTGGGAAATTATGGAAAATTTAAAAGAAGACAGATTCTATATTTCAGAAAATTATAGAATGTTATGTTTTGGTTTTTGTTTATGCTTTTTTAAAAAATGCTGTCCAGACTGATGTCTATGAGAGTTTTTCAAAAATTTTCTTCTACAATTCTTATGCTTTCATGACTTAGGTTTAAATTTGCTATCCATTATGAGTTGATTTTTGTGAGTGGTCAGAGGTTCAGGGTCTGTTTCCATCTTCTACATGTGGCGGTCCAATTTTCCCAGCACCATTTGTTGAATAGGGATTCTATTCCCTATTGTATGTTTTTGTCTGCTTTGTCAAAGATCAGATAGCTATATGAGGATGGTTTCACATCTGGGTTCTTAGTCCTGTTCCATTGGTCTATGTCTCTGTTCTTGTGCCAGTACCATACTGTTTTGGTTACTCTAGCCTTATAGTATAGGTTGAAGTCTGGTAAAATGGTGTCTCCCAATTTTTTCTTTTTGTTTAAGGTTACTCTAGCTATATGGGGTCTTCTGTGGTTCCATACAAAGCATAGAATTATTTTTTTCTAGATCTGCACAAGATGACATTGATATTTTAATAGGGATTATATTGAATCTTTAGATCACTTTGGGTAGTATAGACATTGTAACAATGTTGATTCTGCCAAACCATGAGCATGGTATGATTTTTCATCTGTTTATGTCCTCTTCTATTTCCTTTCTCAGTGTTTTGTCATTCTCCCTATAGAGGTCTTTCACCTCCTTAGTTAAACATATTCCTAGGTATTTTATTTTCTTCATTGCTATTGTGAAACATACTTTTTTATTTGGTTCTCGGTTATACTATTATCAGCATATATGAACATTACTGATTTATGTACATCGATTGTTGTAGCCTGAGAACTTGCTGAATTTATTTATCAATTCCAGTTGTCTCTACAGAATCTTTGGGGTTTTCTAGATATAAGATCATATCATCAGCAAAGAATGATATTTTGACCTTCTCTTCTGCCCCCATTTTGATGCTCTTGATTTCCTTCTCTTGTCTGATTGCTCTGCCTAGATTTCCAGCACTATGTTGAATAGGAGTGATGATAGAGGGCAACCTTGTCTGGTTCCAATTTTAAGCAGGAATGCTTTCAATTTTTCCCTGTTCAGTAGGATGTTGGCTGTGGCTTTGTTGTATATATCTTTTACCATTTAGAGTTAAGTCTTATCTATGCCTATTTTGATAAGTGTTCTTATCATAAAAGGGTGCTGAATTTTGTTAAATGCTTTTCTGTGTCTATTAAGAGGATCGTATCATATTTGTTTTTATTTCTGTTTATGTGAATTATGTTCATAGATTTGCATATATTGGCATCTCTGGGATGAGGCCCACTTGGTCATGATAGATTATTTTTTTGATAGCAGCTGAATTTGATTTGCTAGGATTTTATTGAGAATTTTTGCATCTATACTCATAAGGGATATGGGTCTATAGTTTTCTTTTTTGTTAAGTCCTTTCCTGGCTTTGGTATCAAGGTGATGTTGGCTTTGTAAAACATGTTGAGATGCAAAGAATTTATGAAAAAGACCCCAGAAGCAATTACAGCATCGACAAAAATAAATGGAACCTGATCAAATTAAAAAGCTTCCGCTCAGCCAAAGAAAGTATCACTAGAGCAGACAGACAACCTACAGAATGGAAGAAAATATTTGTGTGCTATACATCTGATAAAGGGCTGATAACTAGATTTTATGTAGAATTCAGAAAAATTAGCAAGAAAAAATCAAACGACTCCATGAAAAAGTGGGCAAATGACATGAAACTTTTCAAAAGACAAACTAATCACAAACAAACATGAAAAAATGTTCAACATCTCTAACCATCAGGGAAATGCAAACCAAAACCACAATGAGATATCATTTAACTCCAGTAAGAATGGTTTTTATCAAAAACTCCCCCAACAACAAATATTGGCATGAATGTGGAGAGATAGGAACACTCATAAATGGCTGGTGGGAGTGCAAACTAGTACAACCTCTGTGGAAAGTAATACGGAGATACCTCAAAGAGCTACAAGTAGAACTATCATTTGATCCAGCAATTTCTTTGCTGGGTATCTACCGAAAAGAAAAAAAGACATTCTATAAAAAAGAAAGCTGAACTAGAATGTTTACAGCAGCACAATTCACAGTTGCAAAGATGTGGAAACAACCCAACTACCCATTAATCCATGAATGGATTAATAAAATATGGTATATGTATACCATGGAGTACTACTAAGCCATAAAAATGGTGAATTAATACCTCTTGTATTATCTGGCATGGAGCTGGAGCCCATTCTTCTAAATAGCACAAGAATGAAAAAACAAACACCACATGTACTCACGATTAAATTGGTACTCATCAATCAAAACTTATGCACACATATGGAAGGAACATTCACAGGATGTTGGGCAGGTGGAGTGGGAGGTGAGTAAATCCACACCTAATGGATGTGGTATGTGCTGTCTGGGGGATGGGCATGCTGGTTGGGCAGTTCAAAGGCAATTTATGTAAACAAAGCATTTGTACCCCCGTAATACTCTGATATAAAAAGTTAAAAAATATAATGCTGCCTAGTGCATAGAATCTAGGTTCTTTTGTGGCTGGAACGTTGTCAAAATGGTTTGTGAGATATTCCCACCCTAACAGAGTTTCAGGGCTTTGAGTGCATTCAAGAGTACTGGGAAACCAAACAGCAAACAAAGCCCCCACGCACTGATGAAATACATATATGTTCTATTTTAGGAAACTCAAAAATATGTAACATTTTCACTACTTAACTTTTCAGGAGCATTTATTAGGACTAGTTTTTATACTTGTGTAGTTTGAGATATTTTATATATTTTATTTGGTAGAGGGGGATTTTGTTCTAAGTGCCTACCAATAAACCATTAATGTATTCAAAATCATCTAACAGGCACCTACTTTTTCCTAGTCAGTGTGTGGTATGAGTGATTCAGTGTGGTGAAACAGACATAGTTCAGCCCTTGATGGTACTTACATTCCAACAGGGTGACCAGAAAGTAAACAATTTTAGATAGTGATATGTAATAGGCAGAAAATAAAACATGGTAATTGAATAGGGAGTGATATTAGGTTGTTGTCCAGGGAAAGTCTCACACTTTAGAAATTACATTTAAGCTGAGTACTGAATTATTAGAACAGACCAATTATGGAAATACTTAGGAAAGAATGTTCCCAACAAAGTAAAGGACAAAGCCAAACAGCCAATGGAAAGGAGTATTTGCTGATTTCTAATATAAAGCCAATGAGGTTGAAATGCAATGATTAAGAGGTATGGTGGTACAAAATAATATGTTATATTTTACATGTAATTTTATATAATATATATTTTAAAATTTTAATTGGATAGTTTTGGAAAGCACAGAGTATTTTTAATGGTAAAGCTGAGCACAAAGCTCCATTATTCTTGCAACAGCTGATTGGACATGCAATGGATATCTAACACAAAAGCATCCAGCTACAATTGAGGCAACCATCTAATGCCTATCCTGGTGCATTATTTTGCAAACAAAACTAATCAGTCCTTCTGTCTTGAAGAGTTTATGACACATGCAGACTGAGTATAGGCAATGCAAGATCAGAAGGTGAATAACACAGAGGAGACTGGAGGAACCATTATGGTGCACCGAAGTGCTAGAATAACAATGTATAGCTTCTGCTAAGGAAGCAATAAGAAGCCATGTGCACATGACTGTACTGTATGCTGAGTGATTGTACAGTTCCTGAACAGCATTGCAGTCTCCATGAGCTGTGACTGCTGCAGCTGAAATTGTACCGTTTTATGAATTCATCATATATTCTAATATCACCTCATTAATTTGGTGTATCTGCACATATTGTTCTATTTCTTATGTTCTGACAGAGCTTTAGTAACACATATGCTATTTAATTCTCATGACAAATTATGGATGAGATGAATATTAGAAGGATTTAATTTAATTTGAAGGTCACACAATTAGTCAGTGGAAGATGTGAGATTCAAATTGAAGTGCATCTGACACTAACGCTAATATTCCAGAATGAACAGACATTTAACCAAGTCCATTATATAATGCTGATTCACATGTGGTTCCAGGTTGCATAGCTTTAATAAAAGTGAAAACTGGTTACAAGTGGAGAGAATGAGAAGACAAGTCATGGGCTGGGAGAAAAATCTTGTAAAAAATATATCTGACAAAGGACTGTTATCCTACATAGATATAGAACACTTAAAATAGTTTTAAAAAATGAGCAACCCAACTTACAAAAAATTGAGGCTCAAAAAGGTTGTATGAAAATGAATACACTTGAACCAAGAAAAAAAAATGGGCAAAGATATGAACAGACATCACCAGAGAAGCTATACAGATATCAAATAAGCATATGGCAAGATGCTCCACTTCATATGTCTTCAGGAAAACGTAAATTAAAACAAGGAGTCCTACTACATACTTGCTAGAATGGCCAAAGTCCAACATACAGCACCAAATGCTGGGAAGGATGCAGAGCTACAGAAACTCTTATTCACTCTTGGGGATGCAAAATGGTGCAGCCTCTTTGGAAGACAGCTTGGTGGTTTCTTATGAAACTAAACATGCTCTTACCATACAACCCAGCAATTGCAGTCCTTGGTATTTACTCAAAGGAGCTGAAGACTTGTGTCCATACTAAAACTCACACATGGATGCTTACAGCAGTTTTATTCATAATTGCCAAAACTTGGAAAGATGTCTTTCAGGAGGTGAATAGACAAATTAACTATGATACATTCAGGCAATAGATTATTCAGAACAAAATATAAATGAGCTATTAAGCCATGAAAAGACACAGAGGGACCTTAAGCACATATTAAGAGAAAAAAAAAAAAACAATCTTAAAAGTCTACATACTGTATGATTCCAATTATATGACAAAGAAAAGTATGGAGATTGTAAAAAAGATCAGTGGTTTCTTGGGTGGAGTGAGGGATGAACAGTTGGAGCACAGAGGATTGTTAAGGCAGTGAAATTATCTTGTATGATACTATAATGACATGTCATACATTTGTCAAAACCAATAGAATACACAATACAAAGGGTGAACCCTAATGTGAACTATAGATTTTGGATGATAACGATGTGCCAGGGTAGGTTAATCTAGTGTAAGAAATGTACCAATCTGGTGGGCGATGTTGATAGTGGGGAGACTGCGTCTGTAGGGGAAAGGGTATGGGCATTTTTGTACTTTCTACTCAATTTTCTTGTGAATCTAACATTTCTCCAAAAATAAGGTCTATTTTTAAGAAATGGATAAAAGAACTTGGAGAAAATGGAGATTTATTTACAACCAAAGACATTTGCTTCACAGGAAAAGTGTTGTTGTTGTTGTTTGGGGGGTGGGGTGGAGGATAGAGGAAGAAGCCAGTATGAAAACAGCACAAAAGTTTATTTATTTGTTTACTTGCTTTTTGGTCCTTCCATTGCACTTAATTATTTAATTTTAATGGTTTAGAGGTATAACTAAGAAAAGCATAATTATACTTCTATTAATTTCATATATTACCACTAACCTATTTAGGATATTGTATTAATAACACAACGCATTTGTTAAAAATTGATAATTAGGTCGCCAATTCTTAGTTGCTACATTATTTAATTACGGCCATTACAGAAAATCATACCAATGATTTCAAAATATCATAGTTGTTCTAAAAGACATAATGCTACATTTTCTCCAAATTGTATTCTTGACAGAAACACTGACATTTCAAATTGGTACTAAAATCTAGCAAATTTAGCAAATACAGCTTTCATTCAGATTCTCAGGGGAGCATATCTATATGGAAAAAAAATACATTTTATTTTTGAACAAAGTAAAAAGTCCATATAAAAGCTTACATGGGATTTAAAGTAAACAGATGATAAAGATAATTTAAAAGACTATATACTTTTTGTCTATTCCACTTAGTAATTATAGCGAATGAGAATTCTATTGCTTGCATACTCCTTTAGTAATTTTCTATAAAGAAGGTTGTTTAAACCTATCCCCAATACTGACAAAAAGATTACCACTTTTTCATTAAGAAAATACACATATGAAAACTCTTCTATCTTCATCATAGCAAGTTTTATCACATTTAACATGTTGCAAATGCTCCTAATCCAAAAAGCATTTCCAAAATTACTTTGGAAACAGCTCTTCCTGCCTTTTCCCTTTCACACAAAATTATAAAAATCCAGAAATTTGTCTTTTTCTTTGTATTACTAAGTTTTTTAAGAATTCCTCCTTAAATGGTAGATTTTTCTTTCAATTTACTTTAATTCTGTCAATATGTGCTTATAATATTACATATATAATTCACTTAATTTTGGACATTATGCTTTACCTACATGCTTTCCAATTTCTCAGTTTATCATTCCTCCTTGATTAAATATTATTAATTTCATACAGAGTATGAATTCTTTATGTGATGCTATTAATAGAAAATCAAACTATAAGTCCATGTGAAAATGGCCCATGGTTATACATTTTTTAAGAAGGCTTTTTACTCACCAAATAATCTAAACCACACCAGATATTTTTGCTTTTCTTTTTTTCTCTCTTTTCTGGAAGAAAGGCTTTTATAGTCCTAATTTTTAAGAGTTCTAAAAGCCAAACTCTTAAGATCCCTGACTTTAGGAAGGACTTTCCAACTACACAAATTTCATGTGCCCAGTATCTGAGTGACCATTACAGGTAGAGCTTTTGTGGATCAGTATTTTCCAGGAGTAGCCGTACATTCACATTGGTTTCCTATCTTCTTTAAATTTTTAGATACTAGGACAATGTTTTTCTTTTTTGTAAATTCAGCTATGTACTTTAAAGTACTTTATTATATAGCATTTCTGTAACTATTTATGGGATTTTCTTTTAGTCACTTTTTTTTTCTTGGGTTTTTTTGTTTTTAGTTTTTGTTACTTGAATATCAAGTTTGTAATATTGCCAGGACGTAGAGATGGTGCAAACAAGTGTCCTTGAACTATCCTGAAGTTAGGATGAAAGCATTCAGTCTTTCAAGATTAAGTATGATTAGTTACAGGTTTTATACTACGTTGCATACAGTATAAGAACCTTAAACTATTACACTAGCAATTCTTTCCTTGCAGCCTTTACGTTATTTGTCATAATTTTACTTTTACATGTTACAAAACACATACTTAGCTATTATTTTGCGTTACATACTGACTTATATTTGAAGTCTTAAATAATAAGAAAATCATCTGTTGTAATAGCAGAGTTTTCATTCTCTTCCTTGACCCATAGCTGGGGAAATCTCTAAAGGCAGTAAATTAATCAATTTGGGGGCTCACCTAAATATTTTCCAACTCTCAGGAATCATTTTCTTTCATTACCTTACAGCCTACGTCTTGAGGGGAAAAAGAAACCTATCATTTCATTTCATATACTTTGTTTTTTCTTTTAATTGGCGGGGTAAATTTAGTCCCACTTACTTCCTATTGGTTATGAGCATAATTTCCCTTAAGACGTGTATTTTTTATTCATTTCTATTTGAAAATATATTTAGCAATATGTAACCCAAGCTTTGCTTTTCTTTTATCAAAACTTCATGTGATAATTGAGTTTTTTCTTTTATTACATTTTTTTTTTTATTTCAGCATATTATGGGGATACAGATGTTTGGGTTACATGTTGCCTTTCCCCCCTTCCCCCAAGTCCGAGATTCAAGCGTGTCCATCCCCTAGATGGTGCACATCGCACTCTTTGTGTATGCATATACCCATCCTCCTCACCCCTGCCCGACATCCTGGATAGAGCTGGAACACATTCTGCTAAGTGAAGTATCCCAAGAATGGAAAAACAAGCACCATATGTACTCACCATCAAATTGGTATTAACTGATCAACACGTAAGTGCACATATAAGAATAACATTTTATTACATTTTAATCGAAGATTTAGTAAAATTATTTCCTTTGCAATGTACATTTTCTGTGTAGAGTCTATGAAATGTTTCAATGTTTTAAATTGAGCTTCAAAACTTTTGCTAGCTTGCATCATAGAATCAGATTCCCCAGTTATTAGAGTGATGGTGAACAAATAAAATGATGTTTCAAAAAGTATGATAATCAAGCTTAATGCTTTTCAATATAAAATATTGCCATAATACTTGTAATGATTTACTTCATTAGTTAATTTTAAAATTCACATTGCAAACATAGACATACACTGCTTTGGTAGGTACCTGAAGAGACTCAGGTCACTATATTGAGTACTAACACATTAAGTACATATTTTAATTCTATAAGTAGTTCCAAATTAAATGAATGTTTGCACCACACATATTGTTTAAAATGATCAATTTTTTCCTTCATAAAGTTTTACCCAACTTGGTACTTGGTTATTTCTGGCAAATAAAAAATTAGTTCTAGAATTTCTTACCTACTAAGTTTACATCCTAGATTTTATCCACTGCTATTTATTTTGCTCCTAGAGTGTAAATTTATTTTAATATTGAACAAATCATAATCAGTTTGGATGACAATATAAACGTGAAGTTTAAAAATATTAAAATTTCTAGTAGAATGTTATTGCTGCTGTTGTATTTTATTATTTTACTTTATTTATGTATTTTTTAGGTCCCAGTAGTTGCTGTTTCATTCTTTAACCTAATGTGCATTAAACATCAGAAATTAAAATTATAAATCTGTGCCAACTTGTTGCACCAAGAAACATGGGTCAATGAAAAATTTCACTAAGTATTTCTCTAAGGGGAAAAAATCATAGGTTTAAATGTTGTAAAGTTAGAGTTCCAAGTGTTTATTCCAAATATGGAAAGAAAATTCACCTCTTGGATAATATGGAATTAATTCACAGTTGTCTATACATGTCTTTATAAAAAATGCCATTGCACATTGTTCAGGAAAGAGTTTTCGGTTATACCCAGGTAAGGGTTTGGTAGAGTCATGTCAGCCCAGGTTAATGGCCCTTTGTCTTCTTTAGCTGATTAGAGCAGTTGTAATGAAACTTAATATCTGGTCTGTGATATTGTAAACAAGTGCTATTAAAACTGGAGTATTTATTGTCTCTCATCCTAAGAGAATTTTCTTTTATATTAAGATTAAGTCATTTAAGATACTGATAATGTAGAATTATTAAAACTCCAAAATTGAATAAAATCTTTCAATTTTATTGTTGAAACTGAATAAGGTCCACATTGTGTGGCAATGTTATCTTGGCCTAAACACATTAAGTCACGAGGTAACGACAAATACATTTGATATATCTTATAGACATATTTATCAGATGACCCTGTACTATTATAATTAACTGTAGAAAAATGTTATTGGTCCAATGAGTAGGACACTAGTTTTTTTAATAAAAAGTGTTAATAATGTCCAGTGATAATACCATCAGCAAACTTTTGTTTTAAAAAAGCTATTATCTTTCATAGCTCAAATGTCCATGCCATAATAATAAAGATTAAACTAATATAAGTCACTTTATCATTTAAAAAGTGAACTAATTTATTTTTTATCAAAAGTAGAGACCTTTTTTGTACCAGAATGGGTAAAGGATTGTCTATGGAATAGAAACACTATGTTTTCTTAAAA
>NW_012137747.1:5644771-5651133 GCF_000956105.1 Propithecus coquereli | reverse complement strand
TAGACTCCTCTCCTCCAATATTTCCAAACAGTGGACTGCTTGTGAGAAATGCATCAGATGCTCTCACAGTGCCTGGCATGCTTTATTAGCAGCCGTTACCAGAGCATCTGCCACAAATATTTAGCCTCCCTGATGTTTTTACACAGTCCTTTGTACCACTTTGGGCAGACATCACTTGGTCAAATCTCAATTTTGCTCATTTTCCTCTTCACTTCCTTCAGGAAAACTAGCGTATTTATTTTCCACTTGGTTTTATTTTTTGAAAAAATGATAGGAATCAGTTAAGAATTATTGAGTAGTATAGTACAGCATTTTCTTCTATTTTTTGGTTTGTTTGCCTACCCATAAAAATGAGCTTTGCTAATGACCAATGTGGTTAACTATATTGCCAACTGTATTGGCCTCCCATTTATTTCCATCTAGATCTATGCCAAAAAGTCTACAATTGTTTTTTTCTAAGTTTTAAGGCATATAACTTCTCTGCCTCTCTTACCAGGAAGAATGTATATATTTATCTGTATGAGTTAAAGATAGAAAAAACATATGTAATTATGATGATTATGCTTTTGACTACTGAGTAGGGTATTTGAAATATCTGTGAGATCTAAAAATATTATCAAATTATACACTTTCAATGGATGAATTTTATTATATTTACCACTAGTAAAAATTTTAGCAGAATGCCCTGGTAGTCAGTTAATTTTAAGTATTCTAGAAAAAGACGACAAACTCAACTGTTAGTTAAATCTCCTGATACAGCTTTAGCTTTGCAGAATCTTGTAAATGGCTTGCCTGTGTAACAAGTCTTTCGAACTTGTAAAAAATACGCATATATTTCATGATTAAAATAGTTCATAAATTTAGATATAAACCAATAGTTTTATCTTTAAGTATCAATTTTGATCTAAATGCTTTTAATTATGTAGTCTAATCTCATGAATCCATCTGCTATAGGACTAAAAACAGAAATTATGACTCAGTTACTTGAAACAGTTTGAAAATTATGTGCTTGTGGCAAAATGTCAGCTTAAACTGGGAAGCCTAAACTATCATTATTTCTTGTTGTTATTGCAATCAATAGCAACTGGTACAGTTTTCTGAGACTTTTTGATTTTTCTTCCAGATTCTGATCCATAGCTTATAGCAGAAGGCTTTAGGCAAGTAAAAGCAGGGAAAAAAAAAAAGCAGAGGCCTCCTGTGATTGATAAGATTAAGTGGCTCTAGTTAATTTATTATAATACCAGAAGGGAGGAAAACAGAAACTGCTATTGACATATAACATATATGTATAGGTGTGTATTCAAGCACACACACACACACACACAATGATTTATTCAATAACCACCTTGTTTTAAGAACATATTATTAGCAGCAGATGGGGCACTGACAAAACTCAAGCGCCTATCATTTATATCATAAAGTGTACTGTGATTATTTTTCATAGATAAACATAAAAGAAAATATTTCTTAAAAAAAATTGATAGGGTTGAAGTATCTATCTGCATGTGAATATGAATATGCTTTTTCCTGACCTGAATAGGATTTAATCACAGAAACTTATTGATATTACTAATAATGTTTTTACATATTATAACCTATGAAGGCTGAAATTCTCTTATGATTTATGAAGACTTTCTTCAAATCTTAAGCTTGAGGCCAGGCTAGGTGGCTCATGCCTGTAATCCTAGCACTCTGGGAGGCCAAGGCAGGAGGATCACTTGACATCAGGAGCTTGAGACCAAAGTAAGCAAGAGTGAGACCTCTCGTCTCTACTAAAAATAGAAAAAAATCGCCAAGCGTGGTGGTGCCTGCCTATAGTCCCAGCTTCTTGGGAGGCTGAGGCAGGAGGATCACCTGAGTTCAGGAGTTTGATGTTGCTATGAGCTAGGCTAATGCCACAGCACTCTGGCCCAGCAACAAAGCTAGACTCTGTCGCAAAAAAAAAAAAAAAATTGAGCTTGGTATATAAAAGAAGTCTAACAATTGTCTGATTTAATTAAAGTCTTGGGAATTATGATTAATCTAATTTTAAGAGTCTAATGCTTTCTTAACATTTCTCTTTTTTCACAGTGAAGAAGTACATATTGATATTTTCCTGAGAGTTTTCCAGGAAAACTAAAAGACATCTTAACTTTTTCATGATTGTAACTGTGGAACTCGAAGTTAGGAAAAACAATATAAAAAATTATCAGAACAGATCTCCTACAATATCCCCTCCCCACAAAACATATGTAATAGTTGTTCTCTTGGATGCCTCATTCCTAAAGTGGCAATCTAGCCTCTTCTTTTTACCATACTTGAAGGTTTTGTTGATTAATGTTATTAGATTAGTGTGTAATCCTTTACGCATTCATGGAAAATTATGCTTGACGTTGTTTAATGATACTATTAAACATTTAAATTTAATCTTAAGTTTTAAAAACATACTAAAAAGTCCATATGTATATAATATTGATTACATTTGATTTTGCTTTCTAAAGAACAAAGGAATTGATACATAGGAGAGAATATAATGAATATCTATTACATAATAACTTAAAACATTTATTCTTTTCATTTTAGAAATTTGTTTTTCTTAGTGTTGTTTTAGCTAAAAGTATTCAATCAGATCTCTCAAGGTTTCAAAACCAAATAGATAGCTCATAAATTAAAGTATCTTAAAAAAACAATTCAATTAGTGTGTATTTAACAATCATCCAAAAGAATATGCCATTTTTAGTGCAAGTAATCTTATTAGAGAAACTAATTTCACTAAATTGTACCATTTCTGAAGCCACAACAGTTAATCCTTTTTATGTAGACATTGATTTTTATAATTCTATTTATTTGAATGCACATGTTTACATTTTTCATAATCTCAAACAATTATTAAGGTAAAGTAGTTTGAGACCATAAACCTATTATAGAAAGTTAGGAAGTTCTGATTGTTTTCTATAAGACAGTAGGACAAGTATTGCACAAACTAGAATTTTACACTAACACTTTTATACTGTGATAAAACCATGGCAAAATCTTATCAAAACAGTATAATTTAAATGATTCACTTTCTAGAAATATATAAAAATTTATCACATTTTATATTTATAAAACTAGTAACACTAAAGTTATTTAAAAACATGAAATAAACTTCATTCCTTTTAATCTTATAACCAAGTAAACAAGGATAAACCTCATTTTTGAAGAGTTGCTATCTAAATAACAAAGTTTTCCTTAGAAACAGCAAATAATATTCTAAATTCATATAGCACTCAGAAGTTTCTATAAACCAAACAACAGAGGAGATGCTGAAGAATCTGAAAGATTTTATCATCTAAAGCACTAATTTACTCTCTCATCTTGTGGTATATCTATGTTGACTAGATATTTGTAGAATACACTCAGAATGGTAAGTTTTATAAACAAATGAAATGGTTAATGAAAATAGTTTCCATTGAGAGAGGAGGACATTACTATTTAAAGTATGCATCATGTAGAAAAGACACAGAAAGGTTTTCTTTTATTGCTAAAAAATACGGAAATACATTCACGAAAAGGCAGCAATAGTTTCTCTTCTCTCAAAAAATCACAAATAGACAACTAAGCAAACTGAAAATTCACAGAAAAAATAAACGAACAAGAAAACAAGCCCTTACAGTGTTAAAACGAAATCTCACAGAAGACTACAATGTCCAATATGTCCACTCATTAATGGTGCTGGACTACCAGAAAACCAACTGAACAAAAAAGGACTCATGAAGAATAACTATTTTCATTTCTGTGGGCAAATGACATAGCACTTTTAAGTGAGGATCACCAAGGAAAACTCAATGGAAACTTTAGATTGTTAAAATGACTACTGGAGCCAAAAACAAAACAAAACAAAACAACAAAAATACACACAAAGTTCAGTCTATTAATTTGATGGAGGAGAAAACCCATGACAATGAGGAAATTCATTGAATAGTTTAATGAGGGTAAAATTAGAAATTTTTGAGTGCAAGAAAAGGAGTTCATCTTGGTTATGTGAGCAAAGGATTAAAAACCAATTTTCTAAATATGTCTGTACTTAATTTATCAAATTATGTCCCATTGCTCATTGTTTAGGAAAGAATCTTTATTTAGGTCCAGTGAGAGTCTAGTATAATGGGGGTCTCTCAAGGTTGATGGTCCTTTATCCCTTCATGTTGTAAGAAAACCCTACATTCACTTTTGATATCTCCTAGGCAGGTGACACATTAAATATAAAAGGCACCCTCTGTAAGAGCTAAGAAAAAATATAGTGAACTCCATTGCTTCAATACATAACGTTCTTTCAACTTGTCAGTTGTTATGGATTGTTTCAATAACCAGATAATTGAAAATGTTACAATGCTTTTCATTTTTAGGACTGTAGAAAGTAAATAGGAAACCCTGTAGTCAGGTTTAAAGTTGTGAGGTATTTTAGATACCACCTAGTCCAAGAGCTGCATTCCACATGTAAACCCCTCTATGGTACAAGAAATATGTCATTAGCCCAACAAGGCTGCATGTTAATAGGAGAAGCATGACTGGTGTCCATGTGGAAAGGCACCATGTGCCTTCTTTTCCATTACACTTACTGACTAGCTTACTTTATGTAATTTTCTAAGATATTCTAATGTTTAAAGTAACAAAAAGTATACTAAAAGGAAAAGTTCAGTCTAAATATTTACTAGTTTAACCAACGATGAAGTGGGTATGTTTACAAAAAAAATTCAAATTTTTCATTGAAGAAAAATAATATTCTTTCTGCAGAAGTATTTATTTTATTTCCTCAAGCAAAATTAGGACTGTTAGATTTTTTAGGACATATTATCCAACAGCAGTAACTGTTTCTGTCATAATTAGCATTTCTGATTGTTCTTCTGGGCTGACAATAAAATCATTTCAAAGGGTGAATTTTATCCCTCTAGTGATATATATCTACAAGAGCCCAATCACTGTTATAAATTCTATATGACCTTTTCTGGGACTGTTTGAGTAGATAAATAGGCAAATGTGACTGTATATAGACAACCATAGACATCCTTAAGCTTTCCACTGAGTTAATGAAAGACTAAATTTATGAAGTGTTGATTTCATCCAATTTTCAAACTGAGTTACTGCACACCTCCATTAAAAATTCAAAACACGATGTCAACATTGTAGAAGGATACAATCTCTCTGTACACAGAGCTCCTTTGGTGGCTTTTGCAAATTAAAATGCTAAAGATGAAATATGGATGCTCAGAAATAAGGACTCTTAAGAGGACAGAGGGTAGAACATGTTGTTAACCTTTTTAGATTCTTAGAATTCATTTTTAGGGACAAGATAATTATCTAATGTTCTTAATTAAGCCAATGGGGTGAGAAAAACTCGAGAAATATTGGTACTACTAGAATTTTACTTTTCAAAATAACTTGGTATAACATGCAAATAATTTTCTTAACATTAGGACTCTTCAGAATAAATGTCAATATAGGAATTAATTCACCTATTAGCATTTTGAAGACTGATATGTATTTTTTTCTCCAATGATTCTTTAAAGTTGCTTTAAAATCCTGACAAATCATATGTTCTGGGTGTATTGTGGATGATCATCTGTTTCGAAAAGGCTTTGCCCTTTAAAAACAGCAATATTCCTGAACACTGTCACTCAACATTTCCCTCAGGCCTTAATGAGTAGGAGGTAGTAAAATCACTCTGAGTGTGAGCTGAATTTAAGTTAAATTAATCATTACATGAGATATAGAATAAGAAGTCATTACATAAATTGAGATGTTTGATTTACCATTAAATATCTATAAGATTACACACTTAAATTTTACTGTATATGTGAAAATGATTTCATTTTATAAGGGTTGCAAAATAATTCCAGCTAGATATCTATATACATTTAACTCCTTGAAGAAAATGAATATAACTTAGCTGCTTCACTGAAATTACATTATAGTTGTGGAATGAAGATGCTATAAAAAGGAAAAAATGTTACTAATTACTGTAACATTATTTTTTATAACATTATTTAATGTTACAGTAATGAGTCTATATTGACTTGTTCACATAAACTTGATTAGTAATATCCAGAAATTGGTTGATGTCCAATATGAGATGCACACTTATGTTGCTGTTTTAACCAAACTCATTAATGAATGTTTATAAAATATTATACATGTCTGCTCTGATGGAAATAAATTTCACTATACATTTTTCATCAGATTTTATCAATACTTTTGATATTACTATTCTGTTGCTTAATTTGCCACTTAGTTTTTTCTGATTTGTTGGGTGTATAGTCTCTGTCTTGATAATTTGCTAATCTATCTCTAATCCAAGCTGTTTCTCAATGTTTTATATTTACATTTCCAATGCCAACTTAACTGAT
>NW_012137747.1:5631817-5632156 GCF_000956105.1 Propithecus coquereli | reverse complement strand
TGGCATGGATGTGGAGAAAAAGGAACACTTATATACTGTTGGTAGAACTACGAACTAGTACAACCTTTATGGAAAGTAGTATGGAGATACCTCAAAGAACTAAAAGAAGACCTACCATTTGATCCAGCAGTCCCACTACTGGGTATTTACTTAAAGGAACAAAAGACATTCTATAAAAAAAGACACTTGCACTCAAATGTTCATAGCATCACAATTCACAATTGCAAAGATGTGGAAACCATCCAAGTGCCCATCAGTCCATTAGTGGATTAATAAAATGTGGTAAATGTATACCATGGAGTATTACTCAGTCATAAAAAATGGTGAACTAATACCTTT
>NW_012137747.1:5626726-5629765 GCF_000956105.1 Propithecus coquereli | reverse complement strand
CTTCAGGCATTCAATCCACCATGCACCACTCTATGACAGAATCACATTGACGTTCCAGTTGGCATTTGTGAGAGATGAGTCCAAGATGACCCCCAATGTTCTCTCCCTTCCCAGGACACCCTTAGTATGAAGGACAGATTATTGTTTTGTAGCCATCCGTCTTTATCCTGCTACAGGTAGTGCCAACCAAAGCCTAGAGAAAATGTAAATTTCAAGAAGTGTAAATTTCAATTTTTAGGCAAACATAAATTGAACATATATCAAAGATCTTATTTGACCCATTAAATATTGAGGGAAAATTAAGTTGTGACTGATTCAATGAGCATCTGAGAATCTAGATTATTTATAAGCAATTTAACAAAGAAGTTATAGGGTAAGATTGCTGGGTTAGATATAAAACTGCTTAATACTCAACAGGTCAAAAATCTTTGGAGAAATCTGTTCTACTGTATAGATTATTTTGCATCACTATGGTATGAGAACTACAAAAAGAAACTTTAGTTATTCTGAAACCATTAATCAATAATAAACAGTGAGATAAACTAAATGCATTACCTTAAACAATTATTGGATAATTTTGGCCTTTATTTTAACATCGAAAGAATTTACCTCCAAATTTTTACCTTATTTTGGCAAAATTCTGGATATTTTTGATAACCTTTGGTATCAGTCATTCCCACAAGGATATTTCATATCTGTCAAATTTCCTGGTATAAATATCTATTTTAGTGATTTGATAAGCCCCTTTTTCTGGGGTTGAGGTAAGAGGAGAAGGACTGCCCTCCTTCCCCATGATTATAAGGAAAAATGTAGTATATTGAAAACTCTTCCTGATAAAACTTTCAACTCCCATGTTTTTTATACCCTGGAGATGGATTATCATTAATGAAGGCAGAGTTTATTTGTAAAATCAAAAGGATTGTGTGGCTTGCTTTTAGATAAGGGGGTGTTTGTAATCTTTTTATATATTTCTTACCCTTTGGGACTCAGTCAAACCAGTTACAGAAAGAGTCCATATTTACATCCTGCTGTATGTAGCTGTACAAATTTTATCGAAAAGCATTCTACTCCCTCCAATGCCTTGAAAAATGCCTATGACTAATTAAATATTTACAGTGAGTTCTAGTTGGAAAGCTTCTGATCTCCCCTTATCTCCAAATTCTGAGCACACCAGACACTCTCTGTAATCTGAACTAAACAAAAGCTTCAATATATACATTATATGCCAGTACCATATTGAACTATAGAACTTGCTTACTGGTTCAGATCTGAGCTGAAAAGGCGATCCCTGTAGTTGTAGCTCCCAAACATGTACACAGTGCGTCAATATCATCTGGGCACTTCATTTACAAAAACAAGTTCTTGGGCCTCTACTCAGTTTTATCAATCATTGAAATCTTGGGGAACTGAAATCTTGGGGGACTGAGTTAGTAATCTGTACTTTTGACAATCTCTATGGATAATTACAATGCCCAGTCAGGTCTTGGAAGGACTGATTGGTTGTTTAATGCACATGTTTTTCATAGTTCCTGTGTATCCAATTGAAACATCATCCCTTAAAGCAGCACTTGAACATTTTACTGTTTAGCCATTTTCTGTAAATATTAATTTGGCACTCTACCTAACCCACTTAAACAAAATAGAATGATTCAGACAAAATTCAAACTTTTGGAGTACATTAGAAATGATATTGCTCAAGTATTCATTCGATGTTGTCATTTTATTTAAATATCCTAGTGTTATTTTTAACAGTTTTGTAATAATAGAGACTTTCATCTTTTACTATGGACACATAGTTCAATAAAATGGGAACTTTTCCTGTTTATATTCAGATCATTATTTTATGGTGTCATTTTATTTAAATATCCTAGTGTTATTTTTAACAGTTTTGTAATAATAGAGACTTTCACCTTTTACTATGGACACATAGTTCAATAAAATGGTAACTTTTCCTGTTTATATTCAGATCATTATTTTATGGATAGATGATGGACAGCTATAAATAAATGACTAGATCATCATGTTGAACATCTGCAATCAAAACCCTCCCTCTTGAGTATATCAGAAGCTCTCGGTGCTAAAACACTGATGAGAGTGCTGGGATAATGTTTTGGATGGTTTAGTAGAATGGCCAAGTGTTGCTGTGCCCTCTGGGTCTTGTCAGTGGGATATGGTTCTTGGCCTCACACATTTGTATGTTTTTAAGGGCAGCTGCTCACAGGCCGGTACACTAGCATGAAATTATGTTCAGTTTATTCCACATGGCTACCAATTCTGGTCATTTGACCACTTAGCAGATAGCCAAGAAAAAACTGAAGTTTTAGAGAAACAACACATTGACAGCTTCTGAGCTGTGACTTCAAACACGACCCCTAAGATATTAAACATGCCTACTTTTATAGGTTTTTATTCTCTCCTCTTCTTAGACATCATGCCCCAGATAGTCAAACAGGAGAGTAAAGATACCCTTTTGAATGTGCTGTCTTTTTCCTCTGTGATATTTCATATATTGGTCCATCTGTGGGAAGTGAACTTCCACCTTCACATAACCAATTACCATTCAAGTTTTAGGTTTAGCATAGATGAAAATTCATTCCAGATAGCTACAATCATTTCTTTTTCCTCACAAAAAGTATACTTTTCATGTACTATCATAAAGCATGTAGATGAATATGTCACAGAATTCACAAAATTATACTAAAATTGTTTAGTTGTCTGTCATTCCTACTGGTCTATGAGACCCTTGGGCATTTTATCTGTTTCAATATGAGCACCCAATAGAAAGTCTGGAACATAATAGGCATCCAATAAGGGTAGATGATTAAGTTAGTTATGATTATTCTTCATGGCTGTCATCAAGTCAGTTGATAAGTTTTATATTTTGAAATGGAGAAACAAGAAAAATGATGAGAATTTTATTTTAAAAAATTTTGCTAAAATTTTCTACGTAATATCAATTATCCCAATTTTTAGTTATACATGATACATGTGTTTTCATTTTATGTCACTCCTCAAATCATTCTGTCAGTCCTCTAATAT
>NW_012137747.1:5620761-5622481 GCF_000956105.1 Propithecus coquereli | reverse complement strand
CCTGGCCTCAATACTAAATTGAAACAAATCGATCAACACTTATGTGCACAAATGGAAGTAAAACTCAACAGAAATCAAGCAGGTGGAAGGGGGAAAAGGGATGGGTAAATTCACACCTAATGAATAAAATGCACACTATCTGGGTGATAGACACACTTTTCACTTTGATTCAAACTGTACAAAAGCCAATTATGTAACCAAAACATTTTTACCCCTGTAATATTCTGAAGTAAATAAATAACCAAAAGAAATTTAAAAAAATGATGAAAATAAGTCTTTCATTTTCACCTAAATGAGAAATGTCCAGGACTTAAATAATAGGAAATAAGCCTAGAAAGAAAGCTATTAATTAAGGACACTAAAGTCTCAGTTCCAAATAGTATCTGTGCGTGTGTGTGTCCTTAGCATTGACATTGTTAATAAGAAGTAGTGAGAAATTATTATTCAATAAATAATTCAAGAGTCTGTAATCAAGACTCTTTCTCCTGAAAATGATATTGCCTTAGAATGACCTCTCAATTATTTTTTTTATTTTTTCACTTAACTTTATTTTAAATTAGATAGTCTTCTTAATCCAGCAGGCAGATGCAGAGAGCTAGAAAGAACAGCACCCCCACTCTTACAACGACAAAATAATCTAGACAAAATACAAATGAACAGCTTTTCCTGAGCTCATTAAAAAACTGGCATTTCAGTACAAAAACCTATCCTCACATATTGAGAGAGTTAGGAAAGGGACTCTTTCCCCTGAAAGGAGAAAAAGAATACAAGTATTTGGTTACCTGGAATAGATGCTCTAGAATGCCATATATACCTATAAGAAGATTAAGCTAGATGTGCTTAAAAAGTCACTAAAAACTGAATGTGGTTTAATAAAGAATGTTTTTAGTTTTTTAAAAGATAACTGAGGAAAAACAAAGCAAACAGTATATTGGATGTGTATAGCATCACATGCATAACAACAAAGGCAGAAGGGATGGGAGGGAGGGATTGGTTATACAGAGTTAACAAAATTCTTACACCACGTGAGGTCATATATATAATATTATAGTGAGGTGAACTCAGATTATTTTAAATTGTATGTTACAAACCCTAGAGTGATCATAGAAAATAAAGTTTGAAAAAGAATATAACCAATAAGTCAATAAATGAGATAAAAAGGAATGATTAAAAATAAAAACTGCTAAATGGAATCATTAAAAAAAAAACTTCTAAGTTAAAACCAGAGAAGGCAGAAAAAGGGAAAAAAGAAGCAAAGACCAATTGGAACAAATATGAAACCAGTAACAATGTGTTAGAATGTAATCCAAGCACATAAATAACCATCTTAAATGTGAATGATCTAAATCTACTAGTTAGAAAAGAATTTTATATTAGATAAAAAATAATTTTCCAGATATATGTTATCTTTAAGAAGCTCAGTACGAATCTGAGACATTGATAAATTAAGGTAAAAGGATGGAGAAAAATAGATCAGAAAATCACTAACCAGAGGGGGAATGAAGAGAAATTATTAATGGTTACAAACACAAGGGTTTATATACAAAAGGTAATATCTAGTGTTAATCAACAGGGTGACTATAGTTTACAATAATCTATTTCACATTTCAATATAGCTAGAAGAGAAGAATTTGAATGGTTCTAGCATAAAGAGAAATATTTAAGGTGATTAATATCCCAACCACACTGATTTTATCTTTATAAATTATATGAATGTCTT
>NW_012137747.1:5617874-5620711 GCF_000956105.1 Propithecus coquereli | reverse complement strand
TATTCATAAAGATTTGTATATATTTATTCTATGTTAAACATATAGACATTAATAAGCTCATAAGTATCAATTCTCATTTGTAAATTGAACAAATTTTAATACTTTATAAAATTTCTCTCACAACTATAGAACATCTGAACATAATCTGTATTGGTTTCAAGGATTCACCAAACACTTCTACCATTTTCAAGTTCTTTGAATTACGAAATTTGAATTATTCATTAATGATGCCACTAAAAGCACTCCAAAAATATCTTTAGAGAGTGATTTCATAAAGCATATTGCTTTAGAATTAGGATGTAAAACACTACAGAATTTTGCATTTATAGCAGCAAAGATTTAACATTAATTTGATCAGTAATGTGTTTTATGAATTAAACCAATATATTTATTTTTCCATAATCTATATCCCTCATTATTAAAACAATTAAAATACTCAGTTTATTTTTTATAATATATTGATGATTAATAAAATTACTGTTCTAACCACAGTATTTTGATAGAGGAAAGTGTAGGGTCATGAGATATGCCATCAGCATGGAGGATGTAACTTGCAATTTTCCCTGAAATTTTGGCTTGGCTCAGATTATGAAGCCCTGACATTGAGATGATTTGGGTCATCAGGAAGTAGAGATTAAATGGCTGGGAGCATTGTCTGCTGCAGAGACACTCCGGAGTCTCCAATCCAGACACAGCACTTGAGGGTTGGCAGTTTTCCACCTACTGACATGAGTTGCCATGGTTAGATGAGGGCTTTCTCATAGGATCCACTAGAGGCTGAAGCTTTGGGTAATAGTTATCATTTGAATGTTGACTCTATGCCGGCTACTGTGCTAAGCATTTTACCTGGACCATCTCATTTAATCCTTACAACCACCCTGTGGAGTTAGTACTATTATTATCTTCATTTTACAGATAAGGAAAGAGGCTAAGAATATTAGTAACTTGTCCAAGGTCACACTGCTAGTAAAAGACAACACCTGGTATTATTGAACCCAGGCATTAGCTTCATAGCTGTGCATGGAACCATTGTACAATACTTCCATAGACACACACACACGCACACACACACAAATAAACCAGAAGTTCTGGGAAGAAAAGATATGTAACCTACCTAAAAACATTCAACTAGTTAATTGTCCTTCATACCATTTGTTCTTGGAGTCAATCCAGTATGTTCATAGCAAGTGAGAAATAAAAAAAGTTTCATTTTATAGCTGTAGCTCAGTTCTAGTAGTAATGATGGTGATAATGACACTAATGACAAGAGCAGCAGCCAATGTTTACTGACTATCAGTCACATGCTAAGCACTGTAATAACTACGTTGTATGTACACATATTTCTTCATTCATTGAACAAATGTTTATTGAGAACAAACTATCCACAAATACAAAACCTTGTACATGAGTGGTTTACAGCAGAATTATAATAGTCAAAAGGTGGAAACAATCCAAATGTTCATGACTAATGAATAAATAAACAAAATCTGGTATATCTAAAAAAAAAAAAAAATTACTGTTCTATTGTTATGTTTAATAATACTGTCCGATTACTGAGACTGGTACATTTCAAATGTTTTCTTTTTTGGTCTTCTAATTGAAACTCTGCACTAAGAACAAAGATATAATAGGAAAGCTGTGCTTGTGATGCTCGTAATGTCCAATGTGAGATCGTTCTTTTCTATCACATTTTGATTCATAAAAGTTAAAGACCTTTAATGAACTTTTACTGAGTTATTACCAGATAACATAATTTCTTTGTTATAAATCTTGAAATAACAAATGCCAAATTAGAACTACCTGTAGCTATTATATAAAGCTATCCTGATTATATTCATAATAAAATCATTTCCACAATAACATAACGGTATATTGTAACTTAGTTGTTGGTGGTTTGAATCAGGATAATGTCATTGAGGTGATAAGATTTCATTTCCATGCCATCCAGGACATTTGCCTTTCACTTGAAATTATGGCTTGAGAAATAATGGTTGTTGATTTTATCCATCTTCTAAAGCAAGAGATTTTGAGATGTTTGATAGTGCCGATGCTTGCATACCACAAAGCCTGTAACCCATACATTTTCCTGTCTCACTAAGCTAACCTTCTGCTACAAAAACTGTTAATGTTAGACACTAGCTTTCCCACTTTCCATCACAGTAAGCAAATAGACACATTAATCAATCTTGGTTAATGGTATAAAGAGGAAGGATGCTGGGGGATTATTGCTGGTAAAGGTCTTATTTCTTAAAAATATCATGCTCATGGATAGGCAGAATCAAAATTGTTAAAATGTCTATACTACCCAAAGTGATTCAGATTCAATGCAATCCCTATTAAAATATCAATGTCATTTTTCACAGATCTAGAAAAAATAATTTTACACTTTGTATGGAACAAGAAAAGACCCCATATAGCCAAAGCAAGCTTATGAAAAACTTGGGAGGCATCAATTTACCACACATCAAGCTATACTACAAGCCTATAGTAACCAAAACAGCCTGGTACTGACACAGAACAGAGACATAGACCAATGGATGAGAACAGAGAACCCTCATATGGCCATCTGTAAAATTATCTTCATACAGCCACCTGATCTTTTACAAAGCAGACAAAAATGTACATTGGGGGAAAGAATCCCTATTAAATAAATGATGTTGGGAAAACTGAGTAACCACATGTAGAAGACTGAAACAGAATCTGGACCTGTCACCACTCACAAAAATTCATTCAGGATGGATAACAGACTTAAACCTAAGGCATGAAACTATAAGAATTCTATAAGAAAATGTTGGAGAAACTCATACAGATATTGGCCTAGGCAAAAAATTTATCAT
>NW_012137747.1:5613037-5614506 GCF_000956105.1 Propithecus coquereli | reverse complement strand
AACATGCATCAAAATGGTTGGCATTCTGGAATATAAAACAAGCCTTAACAAATGGAAAAGGATAGAAATTATACAAAGTGTCTTCTTAGACCATAACAATATAAAACTAGAAGTCAGTAATAAAAAGCTACCTAGAAAATCTGCAAGTATTTAGAAAGTAAAAAATACATTTCTATATAACCCATGAGTCAAAGAAAAAGTCTCAAGGAGATTAAATTAGATTTAAATTAGCTACCTTTTCTCTCAACTTTTTTCATCGTAGCTTTAAACAGTGACAGATGGCAGTGGTGAAACATTGAATGATAAAGTTAGACGTTTATTTATACTAGAAGACTTTTCAGCCTCTTTTCTATAGAAATCCTGCCCAATTTCTCCAGATAGATCTTTCACAAAATAATTTTTGAATGGTAGTAAGTGTAGATGCCAGACTTTGATCACTCACCTTTCTTCCTCTCCAATATTGAACGGAGCACAATTGTTATAGATGGAGCTTAGGGACATACTGATTTTTAAATGTACTCTTTCTTTTTTCCTGTTAAGATATAATGGGATGTGTTTGATTTGTGCTAGTGTTCTTTACCCCTCATTTTTATTTATTTTGGTAGGATTTGAAGGAGGAAATTTCTGTCCTTTAGTTTCTCTCTACACTTTTACTCAGAAATTTTTCCCAAGGGTTTATGGTTCTTTGTTTGAAATTACGCCATCTTTTGTTTGCAATGAGGTTTTCATTTAACAAAACCTTTATAGCATTTTGTAACAAGATTTCAACTTGATTAACTTAATTAATGATTTCATGGGCCATAATATGAAGATGAGCCATCAATTTCAAAAGTAATTTATTTGAGAAAAGAACTTGATATGAAATAAAAAGTCATATTCAGAATTCCAAGTGATTCCTACACCCGTTGTGCAATTCTTAAGTCTAATCACAGAAAAACCTAAGACATGTTTCACTCTGCCTATCCTGTGCAGATGGGTTTTCAAAAACACTATAATGGAAATAACATCTGATATTAACAGCAATTTCTTAATTTGTTCCATTAGATTTTTCCTTTATCATGTTTCTTGTTATTTGTTTGAAATCTTTTTAGTAACATTTTATCTTGCAAGGAGACTTTGAAGATGTAGCTTTTGATATATATTTTAGAGTATATTCTTCATACATATTATACCTGCCCACTTAAAATCCCTTAGTTATGTCTCATACTACCTTTCATCATTATTTTCTCCTAAAACCACTAATGTATTTCATAGTGTCATGTAACAAAAATGTAAATAATAGCTTTAATTAGTAAAGAGATCCACAAAATAATTTTTCATTATGTTATTCTGTTTCTGTTGTCACATCTTAATCTCTGATGGCCTTTTTCTCTTTTGTTCCCCTTTTTCCTTAGGAAAATAGGAAATTATTAAGCATGAAATGCAGTGTGAAACTTATAACTCATTTAGTATTTGAAATACACTAAATA
>NW_012137747.1:5610668-5612862 GCF_000956105.1 Propithecus coquereli | reverse complement strand
GAATATTCCTGATTTAGAAGAATGTTTACTGGGTTGGGTGTGGAATTTTATTTTGTTCTAAAGATTTTTCCCTAATGGTTATATCTCAAATGTCCTAAACATTGAATAAGGGAATATTCTTTATGGGAGGCTCCTTAGGCTGCTGCTAATAGCTATCTGTTGTAACCACATTTAACTTATTTTGAAATAATTTAAGATTTATAATAGATTTGCAAAGTTTTTACAGAGAGCTCTTGTCTATCCTTTGCCCAGCTTTTCACTCAGGCTTCTCCAATATTAACATCTTAATGTAACCATGATACATTAATCAAAACTAAGAAATTAACATTGTTACAATGCTAAACTACAAACTTTCTTTGGATTTTACCATGTTTGGCTGTTGTTGTATTTGGCTTTTGTTTTATTTTATTAATGTCCTTTATTCTGTTCCAGCATCAAACCCAGCATACTACATGGTATTGAGCTTCATATGTACTTAATTTCTGCCACTCCGTGGTAGTTTCCTAGTCTTTCCTTCAGGGAGGCATGGTGGGTAGTGGTGGTGGGTGGGTGTGTGTGTGTGTGTGTGAGAGAGAGAGAGAGAGGAGAGAGGGGGGAGAGGGTGGAGGAGGGGGAGAGAGAGAAAGGAGGGAGACCTTGCCAGTCTTGAGGAGTACTAGTCAGGTATTTTGTAAAATGTTCCTCAATTTGTCTTTGTCTTATGTTTTTCTTATTATCAAAGCAAGTTTATGGATTTAAGTAAAGAATACCACAGAAGTGAAGTGACCTTCTCATTTCACCATATCAGGAATACATGCCATTAAAATGACTAATTACTGATGAGGTTAACCTTCATCACTTGGAGGTTATATGCCTTACAGGCTTCAATACTGTGCAGTCATTATTTTTCCCTTTGCATATTCTGTTTGTTATAAGTGTATAACACAATAGCCCCTATTCAAGGAGAGGGAAATAAGCTCCACTTCGCAGAAGGAAGAGTTTCAAAGCATTCATAATCTTATGCTAAGCCAAAAGTCATTAATAAATACATTGGAGGCTAGATATATTTGAGACTATGAAAAATCTTGTTTCTCCTTAACCTATGCTAATTTTTAGCATTAATCAGTAGACTTCTCTGAGGAATTATTACTGGGAGATTCTAATGATAATTTTCTATTTACCTTATTTATTCTACATTTGTCATTCAGAATGTTCCTTCCTTCTTTCCTTCTACCACTCCTTTGCAAGTCCTTTCTGGCACTGCAAGACGCTCCAGGCTCATCTTATACATTCCTGCTCTAACCCTAGAATAACCCATTTCTCCAAGGGTTCCTAGTTATTTTATCAGAAAATTAAATTTAAAAACCAATGTCTGGCCTCTTTGTGTTCTTGTTGCTTCCGAGGTGTCACTGCTACTAGCTCATTTCAGTGGACAAAGGTAGGGCATAGATATACGTAAACCAACCCATGTGCACAAATACGGGTGTGTTCCTTTCAGTATCTATTTTTCTGTATCTGTGTGTGTATTTATATATGTATACACACACTTATACCTCCAACACTAAAGCAGTATTACAGGATTCATCCTAGACTTTACCCCTTACCAACAGATTGTAATCGTGATTTCCTTAAAGCAATGTATTCTCCTGTGTGTTTTCTTTCTAGTTAAATTTTTCCTGCTCCCCCTAGTCCTAGCAACAAGTCTGTTATCCCTAAAATTTTAAAACAATTACAACTTACCTAACTACTGAGAAATGATTGCTGACAGCTTAATGTATGGTAAAGCTTAAAATTATATGAATATATTATTTCTTAAATAATAAAGAACCAGACTCAGATAGGCTAGAAAATTTACCTTAGGTAAATCTACTACAAATTTGAGCACCTATTGAGCACCTATTGAGCACCTATTGAGCACCTTAGACTAAGTAAAATTTTCTTTTCTCAAACTTGGAGTCTCTTCTAAGTTTTAGCGATGGTGACATTGATTTCTATATTGTACCCTCTCATATATATTTTTGGTGTATATATTTACAGTAGCTATACAGGTTTTCTGACAAGAGTTTAGCTATTTTCACTTAAGATGACACTTTTCTATGTGCATCTTATTTTAGGTCAACCA
Source organism: Propithecus coquereli (assembly GCF_000956105.1). Lineage (NCBI taxonomy): Eukaryota > Metazoa > Chordata > Mammalia > Primates > Indriidae > Propithecus > Propithecus coquereli. The sequence continues at coordinate 5,610,761 of NW_012137747.1, read as the reverse complement.
CTCATTGTCATATAAAAACAAGCAACTTATTACTCTCCCTATTCCAGGGAAAATACAAAATCTGAGTTGGAGAGGAAGGTCTTTGTTTTTCAA
>NW_012137747.1:5604219-5608879 GCF_000956105.1 Propithecus coquereli | reverse complement strand
ATGAAGAATGGTGATTATTTCCCAGATTTCCCATTTAATATAAGATATTCCTAGATAGTATTTGTCATTATTTTCTCAGGGAAAAAGTAATATAATAAGCATATGACGAATAAAGTAAGGATCAAAGAGAATTTCTGTGAAGAAATCTTTTTTAAGAAAAGAACATAAAAAATGTTTAAATAAGTGAAATATATAAGGTATACATGGTACTGTACCACTCAAGAACACCATATGAACAATGGATAAATAAACAATGAGCAGAAAGGCCCTGACTTGAGGACAAACAACATTATAAGAGCTCAGGAAGCCACCCAGACTAATTCAAATTCCCAAATTATGTGTGGAAGCATAGGAGAGAAGTAAGAAGAAAGCAGAGATTGGGCAGAAAAGCAGGGAAAAAGTAATTAATTTTTGAGGGTTACTTTTCCCCAGAGACCATTCAAGTCCACTAACCAAAAATAATCAGGAGCATACTTGTAGCCAACAAATAAATTACTGAATAAAGTTACATCTAGTTAACTCACTTGAACAAAGAAGAACATATTCTAGGCCCTTGAGTGTCTCTGTAAGAGGGTATAAGAGGCATTTTAAGAACTCTGATGTGTGTTGAATGGAAAGAGGAGGGTTTAAGATAAAAAAATTACAGAAAAAATGTTGCCAAAAAATAGGGCAATTCAATGAGTGAATTTTGTAAAGAATTTTTCCTAGCCGGTGGGAGGATTAGAGTGGGGTTAGAGTTGCCATTGGTAATGCAGTGCTCACTGAGGTTGATCAGAAGAGGGGAAATTTAATCTTGTTTTTTGTTTGTGGAGTGGTTGTGCCTATGGCTTATTTACATCTGTGAGCATTGTTTATGTTCAGCTGGGACAGGCACAGCCTAGTATGCCAGTTGGGGAGATTTTCACTTTCTTAGCAATTTCCCATGTACTGCCTCACAACAATACTTGAAACAGATGTCATTGCCACTTAACAGCGAAAAAAAAAAGTATAAGAATCTCTCTCATTCAGCAAGTATCAGGACTAGAATTTAATCTTTATCCCCGAAACTCCAAAGTATTTACTCTGTTACTAAATCCACATTATATGATAATCCCTTCTTGTTTGGCTCACTCCTTCTGAAGCAGTAGGATAGTATATTCAATAGAGCACTAGATGGGGATTTAGAAAACTGAATTCTAGCACTGATTCTGCAACCAACAAGCTTTGTGACTTTAGGCATGTCACTGAACTTCTCCAGGCCTTAATTCCTTCATCTTTAGTAGGAAAGAATTGAAGTAGCTGAAGTATAAAGCTCCAAATAGCTCAAAGGTTTATGATTTTTTTATTATTACTATTCATTCTTCTGTGCTTGTGAGCACTCAGAATTTACCAAAGGCAGATAAAAGTTTTGTGGACCTAAAACCTATTCAATCTAAGAGGCCATTTTAAAGAATGAGAACAGAAAAATCTTACTATTGCACATTTTCAAAAATAATATGTCAATGGGATCACATTTGTAGAGTCTCTTCCTAGAGCCTTAGAAGGGGTGCTTGCAAAGGAGGGGCCTTGAAATTTCAGTTTCAGTGGCTTCCCTGTAAATCTGCCTCTGGCAATACCACTCAAAATGGCCTTTGTGACATGTGTGGTTGGTGGGTTGGTAAAGAGGAAAGAGAACATGGCATGTTTAATTGTGGTACCCAGGAATTCTCCTAATCTTCTCCTTTGCTGGTCAAAGGGTAAGGGGTTAGAGAGGTGGTCCATTTTCACTCAGGAATGCAAAAAAAAAGGATTTCTTACTTTCTAAAAAGGTTCAAAAAACCTCTTCCAGAATCATACTATGGAAAATAAGATCAACTCATCTCACGGAAAAGTAAAGCACAAGGTGCTTTGGTTATTTTGACAAAAAGTCAAAATTCCAAACACTTATTTGTTTTCATCTTAAAAACAAAGCAGTCAACAATGCACCTAGTATATTGGAGAAAACAAGGACTCCCAAAAGCTATTTCCAAAAAGGAAAAACAAAAATATATACTACCTAAAGACTATGATTTGAGCAATGTCGTAATCAAAAACTAATGAATTAGTAATTAGTGACTTGCCACATAGTAAGTGTATTTAATGGGATGAAATTAAGATAACATCTGATTTCTGCCCAAAATAAATTGTAAGAATAAATATTTAAATGTGGAGAAATCAACACTAGGTCTCATACTACACCCTGCCTTTGTCTCATAGACCTCTATGTATTTGCTTTCACAAAATCCTACTGGATGGAAACAGAAACTAGACTATCTTACTGCATTCTAAAATATGCTGCTACCTAAAATTACTCATGATTTTAGTCGATTTCACATCTGCCTAATGATGCATCAATGTTTTGGGTTTTGTTGTTTTGGGTTTTTTTTTTTTTTTTTTGGATACAGCTTTCAAATAATGATAAGACCATTTTTGTACTGACATCCCTGCAAGATAAATTACCAAACCCTTCAAAACATAGGAAGATGGGATTCATTACTTCCCACATGATGGTCAAGGTCATTGAGGAAAAACAGTATGAACAGTTAATATTGCAGGAAAGATTTAGCATCAAAAATAAAATAATATTTGAGATTGAAAAGATATATTATCCCCATAGCTCTGCCAAATTCAGTGTCTACACAAATTATTATCTCTCTTTTAAGTGCCAGTCATGTAAGTTATAGTTCTCTAAGGGCGGCTTCAACGGCTCTCTGTTACTTAGAAATTTCCTCTATTTTACCTCTCTCAGTCAAAATGACTTGAATCCTTATAAAGTCGTTTCCTTTTATTTGAGAATTGTGTTCCATGGCGTGAATTTCCAATTGAATATACCTATTTTCTTTCTGTCCAGAAAAATAAATATACCAATGAACACCTTTATGTAATTTGCTAAAATAGAAATGTTACATTTCAGTTGCTCATAGATCCTGATATTTTTATACTAAAATATTAGTACTAGTACATAGCTTCACTTTTAGAATTATCAAAGTTTGCTGAATGTAAGGTTTATTCTGCAGTTGATAATGTTAACTACTAACTCATAGACTAACACTAAATTTATGTGGAACTTTTATATCCCAGAAGAAAGGAGAAATATATTACAACTCTTCTTATTCATAATTTTATTCTTATTTATATTTTTACTACTTTATTTATAATTTTACCCTCAGCTTTGTGGAAGTTATCCAAAAGATGATTTATATATGAATTCATCCTGTTAATTATGATAGACTTAGTGATACTATCAACTTTCCTAAACCCAATTTCTCTTTTCTGTGCTTACAGAAATACTGCAAATTTTGTTAGGTTAATAAATTAATATATCTAATGCAAAGTAGAACTTCATCTGTAAACATTTATTGTTTGAATTCAGGGAATATGATGGCAGTGGTGGTAGCATAAATTTGGGCTCTTCCAAAATCCCAATTAGAACACCGACATAGGGAAACCAAAATATCTTAAACAACATTTTCAAAAACTAAATGAAAGTGCCTTACAAACTTCAAGATATAAACGGGTGGCCAACCACAGGGACAGGAGTAGACACGGAGAGCCTTCAGATCATGATGCAAGTCTGACAACTGTAAAAGGACTAGATAGAAAGAGATTTTGTCCACAAGTCAGTTTGGAAAAAGTTTTGGCCTGACCAGTGGGCTGACTTTAAAGGAGTCCTGAACTGGGCAGAAGTCAGATGGATTTGGCACTAAATATCACTAAATATCAGGCTCAGTCTTTGGCTAGGGACAGAGAAGCATAACCTTCATCTGAATGCTGTGATAGAACCAATGGGGGTGGCAGTGGGAGGCTGATAGGCAGCTTCGCTCCCCATAGCAGGTTGTGAAAGAGATCTGAGCATAGCACTTCCATGGCTGTCACAGTCTACCCATTGCAACTCACATCCACTTCTCTAAGTGCCTGTGTAGTTCTTGAGCATCTGTCTCTGAAGAAGGTTATTAGATAAACCAGTTTTTTATTTCCACTTTTGGTCTTGGTGCCACAATGGGGTAGGGATTTCATGACAACATTTTTAAAAGATAAACCTCCTTCAGATTTTTGAACTTGATTTATCTTATCCTCACATAGAACATATATGTGAGGGTGAATATTTAGCAGCCATCTTGTGACAATGAGGTGAAAAGTGACAAAATAATGAAGAGAATCCATGAGGAACAAAGAGGACATTATAAAAATTAAAATAGTCATATTTGATGAGGCTAAAAATATTTCTATGATTTCCCAGTCTCTATATTCCAAAGATTATAGACTTTGAAAAAAGAAAAATAATTAATAAAGACTTAAAAGTTCAAACCATGCAGGTAAAAGAAAAACTGCTGAATTTGACATACAATTAGAAATGTGATGTAGCACCTCTTGTATACTCCTGGATAGAGCTGGAACGCATTCTACTAAGTGAGGTATCCCAAGAATAGAAAGACAAGCACCATATGTACTCACCATCAAATTGGTATTAACTGATCAACACATAAGTGCACACATAAAAATAACATCTATTGGATGTTATGTAGGGGGGAGGGAAGAGGGGGGAGGAGGGAGGAGGGGATGGGTATATGCATTCTACTAAGTGAGGTATCCCAAGAATGGAAAAACAAGCACCACATGTACTCACCATCAAATTGGTATTAACTGATCAACACATAAGTGC
>NW_012137747.1:5596409-5601499 GCF_000956105.1 Propithecus coquereli | reverse complement strand
TTTAAACAGATAAAATGCACAATTTGTGTGTGTGTATGTATCCACATTTTAGTAATAACCCTACAACCATCACCAAACACATGAACCCTCTCTAAAAGCTGATCATGTTTCAAGGGACAAAATGACAAATTTATAAGAAATAATAATAGTCACCACCATACAAATCATATTCTTAATCCTCAATGTAGTACCATTAAAAATCTGAAAAAGAAGCCCTTCCTTCATTCTCTTACATTTTGAAAACTTAAACACTTCCAAAAAGCTCTTCCATGTAAAATGAAATCACAATAGAAATTACAAAATAATTGGTAATATATAAAAATGTAAATGCCTATGTTTCTTCACGTTCCCTCTAACCCTATATTTGGGGTTGAGGAAAAGACCCACACACGAGTGTAACAGGAAACCCTCCCACTAGGACCACTGGGATCAAGCCCACATCTCCCTGAAATGTCTAACCCTGTCATCTAGGAGAGTCCTCAGTACTGTGGCTTAAAGCTTCCTTTCTCTTGGACTTCTATCTACAGAGAGAATTAGAGAAAACTCCAGAAACTCACTCTGCTTTATCTATCCCATAGTACTTAAAGCCTTGCCAACACCACTCAATGAATCCAGTGGGACTAATCTCATTTTGTCTTTGTTTATGTTAGTCTCTGTATGACTCATAGGAACATCAGGTTACCTTCCTATTTTTACACCTTAATCCCAATATAGCTCTGTATGTCCTGTTATTTCTCCTTTTGCAATGTCATCTCAACTCCTTAAACTCTTTACCATGGAAATTCACTGTTATGTATAACAGTTATGCACAAAATTTTATTATACATAAAATTCTGCATATTGTGAACATATTATCTGAATATTCCCTTCATTGGATTGCTCAAATTCCAATCCAGCTGTTACCAATATATACTAATTAGTTCAAAAATTCTCTTGCAGAATCTCTCAGTGGTGGCTTTGTTTTTCAATGGTGGCATTGTTTTTATTTTTCACAGAGCTATTATATCACTGTGCTTGGAAGTACACTAGATATTCTTTTATTTCTACCACCACATTTAGCATCCATTTCTACCTTTTTGGTAGCCATCCTCAAGGATTGTCCTGGATAATTCTCATTTGGTATTCATAGGCCCCTCCCACATTAAATAATGCTGCTGTGGTAACTAATACATTATTGTGGGAAATAGAGTGTGGATAAGACATAAAAGATATGTCTTCTGTCTTTCTGTTTATTGAATCACTTACTCTGAACCTATCTATCCCAAGTCATGAGGACATTCCACCAGCTCCAGGTCCACGTATTGAGAAACTGAGACCTCCTTCCAGCCACCAGCAGCAACTTGCTAATCACAAGCGATCTTAGAAGGAAATCTTCCAGACTCAGTAAAGAAACTCTGATGACCTCAGTCACATTTGACATAAAGATTGCAACATCATGAGACAGATTCCAAGACAAGAGTATGTAGCAAAGCTACTCTCAAATTCTGGACCAACAGAAACTCTGGAATAATAAATATTTGCTATTTTTAAGCTGCTAAACTTTGGATTAATTGATTTTGCTGCAAAACATAAGTAATACAAGCATCCTTCCTAAAATCTTTAGTTCTGAATCTCAGGTAAACAGACTGTATCAACCACAACATCTTATTATGTCATCATGTGAGTAGTCTCAGGGCATCACCCTTTATGTCCTAATGATTTTAACTACTTTCCCACTGTCACTCTCTCAAAAATAACTCCAAAATTCATAGAAGTTTCAATATTTACAGAAATAACCTTTCCAACTCTCTAGCCACTCAGTTCCTTAAATTCTCCTGCTCTAATGATTTTGTGCATTTCTCTCTCGTTTCCCCCATGATTACATGATAGATCTTACAATTGCTAATTATTGTAATGTTTCTAAAATTTAAATTTTATGTGTCCTATGCTGTAATAACCAGCTTCTTTCTGCTAGCTCACTCACTGTAGTGCACAATTGATCAGATTTTTTTAACCCTTTTTAGATTTGTAATTCTTGCTTCTCACAAACTTACCCATCTTTCACTCTTGATGGGCCTAAGCTCTGGCTCACACCACTGTTAGCATTCTAAAAAAGGGTTTTGTGAATGTTGACAATAATCTTGTATTGCATAATCAGATAGTCATTTTTCACATTTACGTATTTCACGTTATACGCTTTTCATGACCTTTGATATAACAATATCACTTCTTCCTTGATGCACTTTATCACTTTATTCCCAGAACAACAGACCCTCTTGTTTTTGATCCCATCTCAGTGGTTGTTTTTGCATGTCTTTTCTCTTTTGTTCTTTTTTTTTTTTTTTGAGACAGAGTCTCACTCTTTTGCCTGGATTAAAGTGCATGGCGTCAGCCTAGCTTACAGCAACCTCAAACTCCTGGGCTCAAGCAATTGTCTTGCCTCAGCCTCCCAAGTAGCTGGGGCTACCAGCACGCACCACCACGCCTGGTTAAGTTTTTCCATGTTTAGTTGCCCTGCTAATTTTTAGTAGAGACAGGGTCTTGCTTTTGCTCAGGCTGGTCTCGAACTACTGACTTCAAGGGATCTTCCTTCCTCGGTCTCCCAGAGTACTAGGGTTACAGGCGTGAGCCACCATGCCTGGCCTGCAAGTCTTTTTTAGTATTTTTTTCTTCTACCAAAATTTCTGTTGTTGAAAGGCTTTACAGTTCTGTTATCGTGCTCTTTTCTCTGGGTGCTTTCTTCTGTGGTGATCCCATCCATTCTAATGAATTTATATGCCATCTCTATGTTCACAAATTCAAAATTTATTTCAGCAGCCCAAACCTCTCTTGAGCTCTAAACAAATATCCATCTATCTACACAACAGTTAAAATTTGGTGTGCAAAACATTTCTCATATTCATCACACAAAAAACCGAATTCAAAATATTTTTTGCTCCACTTACAGTCCCTCTTTTCTTCATTGAGGGCCAAAAATTTTGGAGTCATAATTGTCTATTCTTTCTCTATCACCTCATATCTGATACGTTAGAAAATTGTATCTTCTATACTTTAAAAATAGATATAAGGTATGTTCAATATTGTTATTGCTACCACCTATTCAGAACCACCTTTCTCTCTCAGAGAAGCCCCAATTTTTCTCTGTCTTCCTTTAATCTGTACTTGACAAAAGCCAAAGTTGTCATTTATGCATGTAAGTGACATTTCCCTTTGGCTAACTTTTTTACCTCATTCAAACCTTTGCTCAAATTTCATCTTTTCAGAGACGCATACCCTAACTTTTCTTATTTGAGAGTGTATTGTGCCACCACTTAATATCTTCACAATTTTTCTTAGCACTAACCACTTTCTAATATAGTCATGACATTTTCTTATTTATAATCCTCTTTATTATTTGTGTTATTTTTCCCCAAAAATACTATAAGTTCCGTAGCAGCAAGGGTTGTTTTTTAATATTGGTATATCCTAAGTTTCTAGAAAGGTTTCTATCAAAAAGTAAATAAATGTTTAAATAACTTAATAAAAGTACTGCAAGTCAAACTGAAGGATGTAGCTAACTTTGCATTTTAGAATCTAACATTGCTATATAAATACAGAGAAATGGATGAAAGACTAAAAATATATTTTAAACATTAAATTTAATAATTCAGAAAATAATAAAGTGAGTAAAAAAGCAAACGTTAATGTGAAATATCAAAAGTAATTATCTTAAAATATTAATGAAATAGGTAAACTTACTATAAAGATCAATGAAGTTGGGTGAGATTGTTTATATATAATGTTAGAAATGAAAAGGGAAACATAATTAGAGATTCAATACAGGTCACCAGAAAAAGAGGAATATTGTGTACGATTTTATGCCAATAGTTTTTTGAAAACATAAATATGATCAAAGTTTATTAATTTATTAAAGAACAAAAAACCCTGACTATACCAATGGACATAGCAGACAATAAACAAATAATCCAACACCTTTAATAAAGACACTACAAATGCTGGCTGAGGAAATTGAAAAAAGTAAGTATCACTGTAAGATACAATAGAAGTAGATATAAAGGTACCTAAGTCATTTTCTGAGGTTGACATGACTGTCATAAACTGGTAGCTTGCACTATAAGAAAAAAATATAGGGCTATTTTAACACTATTTTAAAAATCACATGACAAATGATAGCAAAAATAAATCCAGTGATGTAAAATAAAAGCAATATACTAACTAGCTCATGAAAGTTTCACTTAAAGCACAAATGACACAATAACAGATACCAGATTCTACTATCCTTATAATTGAAATCAGGAAAGGAGATTCCTCAGAAAACCAAGGCTAAACAGAAACATTTAGGAATTAAAACTCAGGTGTGATTCCCAGGGGACAGGATTGCAAGCCTCATAGGATTTATGTTAAGTGTCCAATACCCAATGTGACAATTTGTAAAGATCTCACTGAATCTTTACATTCTCTTCATGCAAGATTGCCATCTAAAGAGCCCATTCTAATCCCCATCACTGTAGCAACAAGTTATGGTTTCAATAATCATAATGTACTTATGATATTGATTTTAATTAGTGAGATTTATAATGTTGATTGAGATATAACAAAAATTACTGTAATAGCTATGCCTCAAGTGAGGACTTTCTAATGTTATCTGGCTTTCCACGTAGTATGGATTATTAGTTAGGACATTTGACTCCTTCTAGATTTGAAGCTTAAACTATGGTAAGCTACCATAGTCTATTCACCTTCTATTCTATGTAGACATTATGTTATTTCCAATATTTGTAATTACAAATAATGCTACAATGATAATGTTGGTCAAGTATATTTTTATCATGTAAGAAAGGTATCTTCTGGGGAGATTCCTATAAATAAGATTTCTGGGTCAAAAGCTAAGTCCATGACTAGTTTTTTTGAAGTATTGTCAAATTCCCTCCAGAAGGGTTGTAGCAGATTGCATTGCCACCAGCAATGCTGAATATGCTTGATAGTACAGCCTCACCAATCATTTTTCCATATTTTTAAAATTGTTGCAATGTGATGGCTAACAAGTAGTATCTTAAAGCTGTTTTGACTGTATTTCTTTAAATATGAATGAATTTTAAAATGCTTTCATT
>NW_012137747.1:5595776-5596359 GCF_000956105.1 Propithecus coquereli | reverse complement strand
GCAGGATATTTCTTCATTGTATGGGGTTATCTTGAGCATCTTAATATGTCTAAAAACATCTGTAACCTCTACCCACTTGATAACAATAGTACTTGCCTGCCTGTCATGATTGTAGTGGCTTAAATAACCTCCCTTGAGAATGTAAAATTACCTCCATTGATTACCATTGATCTAATATAAGGAGAAAGGAGAAAAAGAAAAACATAGTCAATAGAAAATTCAATAGAAATGATATAAATAACTTCAAATATATCAGTGATTATAATCACTGTAATGATATTAAATCACTTATTTAAACAGACTCTTAAATTTTAAAAATCACAGCTATGTACTATTTCAGAGTCTCCCCTAAACCATAAGGATTCAGAAAGTTACAAAATTAAGGAATGTCAAAGCAAAATACCAGATATAACAGAAAGATGACATACAGCGATATGAGAGTTAAACAGAATAGCATAAATAGGAATAAAGAAGGATAATATCTAATATGTAAATAACAATTTACTAAGATACAAAAATATTCACTGCTATAGACCTTATTTAATAGACTATAAATAAAGTGTGAATTGTTAGAATTCAAATA
>NW_012137747.1:5568528-5582936 GCF_000956105.1 Propithecus coquereli | reverse complement strand
ATATCTGGTATCTGTTCAGGGATGTAGACACTAAAAAGAGTGCTGTTTCTAATCTTACAGTGAAAAAAAAAAGCCAAACTACAAATTTACAACTTTCCTTGAACCTGAAGTTTCAGGGCAACAAACTGACCCAAATTCTAAGGAGATATCTGCAGGAAGAGACTAAACACAAGCAATCGCTTATGAGGCAATTGGATACGGGGAAGAAGAGTGTATTTACCAAGGTTTGCAAATTGGTGGATATCAGGAATGCACTGGTGAGGGAGTATGAAGCTACTGGGGTCCCTACTCTCTTGAGTTTTCTTCATGAACCTCATCTGGTGCTTACAGAAATTATTGACTAAAATTATAACAAAATGCCCTTTATGGTACAAAGCTAGAGAAAAACAGCAGCTATGGTAGGAGGGACATGCAATTCCATTTGTAGCTTTCTATATTCTCTCCTCTATGGAATATAAACCTTAATATGTGGAGGTAAGAAAACAAACACTGTCACCATTAGGGCACTGAATTAAATATATTTCATCTGAAGGAAGGAAAGGAAACAAAGAAACAAACAAAAAACAGCTATCCCTGAAGAAGGGATAAAAATATTAGTACAAGGTGGGCTGAGAAATACAGCTGCAGAGGGGCAGGAGCACTGAGAATAGATAGATAAGCACCAGGTCCCTGAGTCTGAGCTAAGGCTAAGTCTAAGTTAGAACAAAGTGCATTCTCTACCCAATGCCAAGCTAATAAAAGTTGGGTAATGCATTAGTCAGGGATTTTCAGAGAAACAGAATCAATAGGGTATGTACATACAGAGAGATGTTTACATAGAGTTGTATACCTAGAGATTTCTTGTAGGAATTGGCTCCCACAATTATGGAGGCTGGCAAGTCCAAAATCTGCATTAACTTTGAAAGCTGCTGGGCTGGAGACCCATGGAAGAACAGATGTTAAGGGTCAAGTCTACAGGCCTTCTGCTGGCAGTACTCTCTCCTCCTTGGGGACAGGTCAGTCTTTTGTTTTACTCAGGCTTTCAACTGATTGGATAAAGCCCACATGCAATGGAGGGTAATCTGATTTACTCAAAGTCTATCCATTTAAATGTTAATCTTATCTGTAAATATCCTCACAGAAACACACAGAATGTTTGATCACATATCTGGGCACCATGGCCCAGTCAAGTTGACACAAAATTAACCATCACTAATACCAATATACAGCTAGATATGCCGCCAAAAGATAGTTTAAAATATATATATATATACACACACATATATATATATAAACAGACATTTAGAAAAAAAAAACCTAGGGTAAATAAAATCCCACTCTCAACAAAAGATATCATTAGTAGAATCTGGCATCTGGGGTGCACTAAAGGTAACCATAGTGACAACTATCCTTAATCGAAGTCCAGGCCCTAACTATTAATAGATGAGTTCAAACACCTACACTAAAAAACAGAACTAAAGGAATGGTGTAGCCATTTATGAGCATAAAAATTGAGCATAACTAAAGCAGTAACACATTTGAACCCAGTCTAACTCCCAAGCAGATGAACTCAAATAAATGCACTAAAGGTCTACAGGAAGGAAAAGCATGTCCATGTCCAGGAATAAATTATCTTTGCTTTGATCTCTGCTTTCTTACACAGGACGTCCAGCTTTCTGCAACATTGCCAAGACACAGAAAGGTAAGAAGAGGAAATAACATTTCCAAGACAATAGCAAGCATCAAAGCCAGACAGATATGGCAGATAGGGGAGAGATCTAGTAATGTCTGGGTAACGTTTTTCAGTTTCTTCTCTTACCCATCATGCAGCACCATGGAGGAAGCTTTCTCAGAATTCTCCCCAATCTTGGTGAAGTCTCTGAAGGATTATCATGCAAGTGGGTGCAACCTCCTTCATAGCTCTGGTCCCAGAAGCTTCATGATTACTGACTAGCCCACAATTGGCTGTTAGCAATTCATTAAAAATTTCTAACCTACTAAACCTATGCATATTTCCTTGCCCTAACCGTAAATCTGAAATTATTGCTCATGACAAAATAAATCTTTGTTATATCCTTGTTCTGAAAGGAGTTGGGCATTGAAAAATGATTGACTTATGTGAATGAGCCTAATACATTATGAAAAATAATTGTTGGTTTATGTAGTGGCCTGAATAGTGGCCTCCTATAAAATATATCCATATCCTAATTCCTGGAACCTATGAATAGTACCTTACTTGGAAAATGATGTATAAGAATTTTGAGATGAGATCATTCTGATTATCCTGAATATGTCTTATATTCAGGATATTCAAGTGTCCTTATAGGAGAGAGATACAGACAGAAGACACAGATATACAAAGAAGGTAATATGAAGATGTACAGAGATTGGACTGGTGAGGCTATAGCCAAGGAACACCAACAGCTACCAGAAGCAGCAAGGAATGTATTCTCTAAATCCCTTGACAGGAGTGCAGTTCTGCCACTTCCTTAAATTTGAATTTCTGACATCTGGCATCCATGACTTTGAGAGAACAAATTTCTACAGTTTTAAAGCCCCAAGGTTGGGATGATTTGTTATGGAATCCCTAGGAAATAGTTACTCTCCTCTTTCTGGAAGGTACTACTTCTTGTTTTTTTTTGGTACTTGTGAAACTGGGCACGTTTTTTTCAGCATATTGTCCTATTAGTTTTAGAATTTTGTTAACTTCAATATTATCTAGTTTGCTTGCCATCTTTCAGAGCTCTCATAAAATTTGGTTCAATCACTTAGAAACAGGAGCAGTAATGCTCAATCCACTAAAAGCCAATCTTCATCATATTCTGATTATTCTAACTTAATTAACATAGTTAAAATATTAAATTTAGAAGGAATTTTAGTTTTGATTTCTAATGTTCAATTTAACTTTCTTATTGGTTCATTTTACTTTACGTTCCTTGAATCAGAATTATCATAAAACATGTAAAATGAACACGTAAAATTTCTCATTCTAATGTACTGTAGTGGCCACTTTTCACTCCAGAGCTCAGTAGCAAAGGAATGATTACTTGAAACAGTGTTTAGAGAGACGAGGAGAGGCCAAAGTCCAAAGGACAAAATGGCCTCCTCAGCTAAGTTCCTCCCCGTATTTATTTCCAAGAACACATGCAAAAGTTCAGGGCTGTTTGCTAATTTCTTTAACAACTTCCATTCAGGTCAGGTGTTTTCAGCTGACCCTTGCGCACAGCAAACAAGCAGCTTCGGGCAAACGTTAATTCACCCTGCTCACATTCTTTCATCCATCCATTCTTGTAGGCCCACTCCCCACATGTCCCCCTTTTATTTAAAATTAGAGATGGAATACGAGTAGGAGAAAGATGTAAGCTTTAGCCAGCGTCTTTTCATAATGTCGTTGGGAGGTCATCAATTGGCAGATCCATCCTAGAAAGTAAAAAAGGCAGAAAGTGACAAGACCAAGCACGACTGGTTGGTATAGATATTTTTGGGTGGTCATGGGAATGTACCATGTTATATTATGTAAGTTGGTAACACACACACTGCTATTATGGGCAATAGCCAAATACCGCAGAAAAGTGTTCCCCTGGGTAAGAGGAACCCACAACTGTGTCATCATAGCTGAGGCCTGTGTCTCTAGTTGTATCAATTGACCCCACATGATCCTGGGCACCATCATGGGGTTACGTGTCTGTCGTGGGGTGGGGGGGGGGAACCCTTGTTGGCAGCAGCTGGAGGGAGAAGCATTTCATTTGTGAAATCAGGTTGTTTGGTTGATTCTTCCAGCTCATGATGTAGGCAAATGTATTCACCTGTAGCCGAACTTGTCTGAAAAGGAACCACTCAGGACCTACAGAAGTTTGAACACAAACATATCCTCTTCCCCATGTTAACTTAATTACAATCAAAGGCCAATTTCTTGGAATTAACAACAGCTGTGGAAGACCAGGTTGCAGTGGTCCAATCAGGACTATAATAGAATTAAGAGCTCTTAGGTCTTGTAGTAAATGCCACTTATGGTTCTTTTTAGGAATGACGAATACAGGAGTGTTCCATGGGCTCAGGGAAGGTTCTGTGTGTACCACTTTAAGTTGGTCCTGGACAAGAGATTTTAAATGTTTTAATTTGCCTGCTTAATGGGCCACTGCTCCATCCAGATGGGCAAATTTGTAGTCCATTGTAAAGGTGTGGGTTGTATTGGATTTACCTAAGCAATGGCCCTTATTGAAAAGGCTGGGTAGTTAGAAGATTCCATTGTTCTAACAAATCTCATCCCCATAAAGAGTACGGTACGGGAAGGATGAGGGGTTGGAACGTAGCCTCTTTTTGGTCAGGGCCTATATATTGAAGAAGGTGGGTACTGTGTCTCTGAAAGGCCGAGACACTACCCATTCCACTAAGAGGGGATTCCTGAGAAGGCCAAGAGGAGGGCCACTGGGCAGATGATATAATGGAGAAATCTGCCCCAGTATCGACTAGGCCCTCAAGAGGCCTTCCCTGGATGACAACCTGTAAAGTGGATCTAGTTTTCTTAATTAAAGTGGCCCAGAACACCTCCGTATTAGAGCTGCGAAAGCCCTTTTCACCTGGGACATGAGCCAATAAAGGCCCTGCGTGATAAAGGAGTAGGAGTAGCTGAGCCATTCTTGTATTTTGGGGGATTATTTGTAGACCAAAGGTATGCATCATAATTTTGATTTCTGCTAACTAGAATCAATAAACCTGGGTAGGACCTAAACTCCCCAGATGGTGGAACTGGATCATCCTAACAATAGTCCAACCACTCCAGGAGGAATGGGCCCATAGGGGTTAGTAGATAGCAAGTACACCTTATTGGGATTAGTAAGAGTATAACTTTCTGATGTGGACAAATCTAATCCTGCATTGCCAGGAGTGGCAGTGGCCAAATCTGCAATGGTTCATTTTCTCTCTTGTCAGGTAGGTCATTGGGGGTCCCTGAGCCATGGCCTAGGCAGGTCAGAGATCCCCATGAATTTATCCGGGTGCTGGGGTGTGTGCCCCTCTGGGAGTTTCGCGAAAGGGGATTGCCATTTTTATCAAACTTTGATCTACGTTGATAGGGGCTTTCATTGGGCCAGTCACATTGATGACATGGTTTGGAAGTAGGGGTTTTTTTGGTAGTTTGCACGTTAGGACTTTTGGCCCGTTGTTTGCGTTCTTCGGCAAAATGTCCATTTCTACCACACTTAAAGCACATATTCTGCATTTTTTGCAAACCACTGTAAATGTCTGGGCCGGATGTAAAGTGGACCCAACATTTTGACAACCTTTGACGTATTCGCCTACATCTTGAGTTTTAGCTTTTATGCCAGCCAATATTCGCTGACAGTGTTGGTATTTTCATAAGCGAATTGGAATAGGAGGATCAGGCGAGCTTCTAGATTAGTTATTTGTCTTTGAATGCTCAGCTGCAGTCTGTTAATAAATTCAGTATAGGGCTGGTAGAATGCTGTCGAATGGCAGTGAAAGAGCCCGTACTTTCCTTTTTATCAGGCATCCTTTTCCGGGCTTGCACAGCTATTTGAAAATAGAAAGTAAACAACTGCTGGTCCTGAGGTGCCTGTTGATCAGGTGCGGTATATTGGCCTTCCCCTAAAAAAATTTCTACTCCAATAGGGATTAGGTTTCCCAGGTTTTCCCATAGTTAGTACCATGCAAGCCTCCTTATATTCTAATATAAGAACTCTATTCTGGACCGGGGTGACTACTGCCTTAACCATAGTCTTCCAGTCCCAGGGGGGTCATCGCATACCCCTCCTCTACCGCCTGAACTATGCCAACGGTGAAAGGACTTTGGAGACCATAATCTTTAACACTCTTAATTCTTTATAGACCTGGAAAGGGAGTGCATCACAGCGCACAGGACCGCCATGCTGTCGAGCAACAGCTGGAAAAATGCACGTCTCCCCCTGGCTTTGCCCCTCTCAAAAGTGTTGGAAAGCGGACAGTTTGGGTGAAGACTAAAAATCTCCCTCAAGAGGAGGAGGAGGAGGTGGAAACTATTCCTCCAGCTGAGCCGGGGAGGGTGATAATACAGAGACCAGCTCAGGCTCTGGGAATTTTACAGCCGGAGGGACTTCTAGCAGAGCAGAGTGGAGCAGAAGGTGGAGGCGGAGGCTCCAAAGGATTAGAATCCGTAGGAACATGCAAGGGAGTCAGCGCTGTTCCCCCGGCTCTCCAGGTGGTTAATACAACAAGGGGCACCGGAATCCCCTGCCTGAAATTTTTCTTGAAACCTTCCCTATTCATTCCCAGAGTTTTAAATCTAACGTGCCCTCATCTGGGAACCTGGGGCAATGTTGCCTTACTGAGCATAAGAGCAGCTGTAAGGCTTCTGGGTCAACAGAACACTGAGCAGCTTTTAAGAGCTGCTGCAAAGTGCACAGATTCGCTAATCGTTCCTCAGCTCTTGCCCCGTGTTAGAAATCCCCTTCGGAAAGCAGCGGGCGGGACTGTCCCTTACCTGGATGATTCCCCTTGTAGTCTAGATGAAAATGCTCACTGGACCACTGGACACACGGATTCCTGAACCACGTTGGGGTCACCAATTTTAGTGGCTGCTTTTCGCTCCAGAGCTCAGTAGTGAAGGAATAATTACTCAAAATACATAGCGTTTAGGGAGAAAGAGAGAGAGGCCAAAGTCCTAAAGAGAAAATGGCCTCCTCAGCTAACTTCCCCCTCCGGCCGCCCCCTATTTATTTCCAAGGACACGTGCAAAAGTTCAGGGCCGTTTACCAATTTCTTTAACAACTTCCATACAGGTCAGCTGTTTTCAGCTGTCCTTTGCATACAGCAAACAAGCAGCTTGGGGCAGGCATTTTTGCCTGTCCCTTAATTCACCCTGCTCACATTTTTTCCATCCATCCATCCATTCATCCATCCATCCTTTCTTCTAGGCCTAGCCCCCACAATATATCTTTTAATTTGCAATTCATGTTCAAGTTACTCCTAATATGTACGAAACAATTAAAAATGTAGAAATTAAATAATACTGTGAATATCGATATCAGACTATCAATAAGAAATTTATTTGGAAAGAGATATCTAGTGGAATTGACATGAAACTGTTAGCATTATGTTTCACTTAAATTGCTTTAATTGCTGATGCAAGAACAAGGAATAAAAATGAAAGCAGCAAATTATTTTTACAAATCCCAGGGCATTTACATTTTAAAAATTTTTTTTAAAGTTTCATTTTATACACTAGAGTTTTGAGAGCTTTAATTTTTAAATATGTAACAGATAGGACTTAGGCTGAGAAGATTATGCTTTGCCACTATGAGTTGTATTGCACACACCTGATTTATCATCATTTACTAGTATTTTACACTTCCGATAAAGGTTTAAACATACAAGTGATTATTAACACTTGTATTATAGACTTTGAAGAAGCCCCTAGGGTTAGTCAGTAATGCAAGTTGAAATAGTAAATAACTCAATTGTTGTGATAGAAGAAACAAGTTCCTTTTGTAGAGTTTAAGAATTAAAATTAAATTGTTGGCCTTATAATAGAAGTTTAAGTCTTACAATTAATCTATCACTTAATGACCTTAGATGCTGATTATTCAATTGATGTTGAAAGCAGCTGCTGATTCATAAGATGCAGGTAGCACAGCATAAACTCACACGGTGAAAACTGCTACAGGGTTCTGCCTGTTTCAGGATATTAAACCATACACTAATATAAATGAATGATTCATAACTCTTCTAAATGGTTAAATGCATGAAAAGTAAGAGATTTAGTAAGAGAAATGATTGTGATTAGACTATTCTCTGTACCCATTTCTTAACCCTTGGGGATTGCCAAAAAATGCTAAAGAGATATTATGAAGTGAAAGTTTATAATCACTTCAACAGAGATAGAGAATTAAATTCCATTAGCCTTATTTCAAAAAAGGCTTTATGTCATCTTAGGGAGTGAATGAATATACTTTAAAATTATATACTTAAGAATGAATATACAACTAAAGGACACAGGGAGCACTAAAGGGAGGGAAGGGCATGCCTTTAACCCGCATTTGGGTGAGGCAAAGACATAAAGTGTAACTATAACGTTTGTACCCTCACAATACCCTGGAATAATAATAATAATAAAAAAGAATGAATATACTTAAAACCACTTGTTTTTGAGAAGTATAAGATTGTTAAACAAACATTTGGCAATCTGAACTGTAAATATTTCCGTGATAAATTTTAAGCTCTCTGGAAGAACATATTTACAGACCATTTTCCTAAAAGCCTGGAGTTTGTTATACATAGTGGCCAGAGACCAAAAAATCGATATGGGAAAGTGGACCCCAAAACTGGGGTCTGTTTGAAGGTCAAGTGAGTTCTTGGCTTTGTGCAGGAAAGAATCCAAGAGCAAGCTGATAGAGAAAGCAAAATCAAGTTTATTAAAGTAAGAAAAGAAAAAAAAAAAAGGAGGCTACCCTCTAGATAGGCACCAACTATCTCTCAGAGCAAGAGACAGTAGTCCCTTGTGAATTTCAAGAGTCTTATTTTATACCTTCTATTTAATTTTATGTTAAGCAGAAAGAGGATTATTCATAAGATTTCTGAGAAAGGAGTGGGGAGTTCCTGGAATTGAGGGTTCCTACTCTTTTAAACCATACAGGGTAACTTCCAGAAGTTGCCATGGCATTTGTAAACTGCCATGGTGCTGGTGGGAGTTTCCTTTCATATGCTAATATATTATAAACAGGGTATAATAAGCAACGAGGGTAACCTGAAGTCATTTTTCATAGTCATCTGGGATCTAGCTGGTTTTGCACAGTTTCTTCACTGTTTCTTGTTTTATCAGATACCTTGGTTAGGGTCTTGTGACTCTTTATCAAACAGGGCCTGCCAGTTCTCTATCTCAAAATGAACCTTATTTTATTAAGATACTGCTTGGAAAATAAGAATAGATGATAGATATCAATTATTGAAAACCGAACATGAAAGTCTATACACATAGATCACCAAATTTTACATGTTTACTTTGATTATAAAAATAAGGATCTTACCTAAATCCTTATTTGAAGAATATTATAGTAACTTAGAAATTAATTCTACACAACAGCTCCTAAATTTTAGCCATCATCAGTTCTTAATCTGAGAGGTCACATACATGATTTTGCCCCTGGTATTTCAATTTCCTTCCTGGCTGGAGTTAGCACAGTGTAGCAGCTTAACTCAGGCAATAAATCCATAATGAAGCTGGTAGTGAGGTTCTAGTAGACGGGCTGCACCACACGAGCTCTCTTGTCCTTAAACCAAAAATGCAGATCAATACTAGCATTTTGCTATGCCTAGTGCTTCTTTCTACCTGCAGTTTAAGCAAGTAATAATGTAAGGGGATCAACACAGCAAAAGTCCTTCAGACTTTACATTCCCTAGTCCTCAAACTGACTGTGGCTCATCTAAGTGCTTTAGTCTTAAACATATTTTGCAGCCCCCCATGAATTATAGATACTTAAGGTAAAGCTCAGATTTGGGAAGATTGCCAAAGATACCCCAATTTAAAGTTTTATGTTTTGTTTTTCAAATATGAGAGGACTGCTTACAGACTTGCAATGTAGACTAGAACATATGTCAGAAAAGATATGTTTATTGTATAGTAAACAACAGTAAATGTTGTTAGTTGGTTGTTGTTAGCACAGTTATTATTACTGTTCCCTACTGGCTTTGTGATATTTAGATATGTAATATTTAGAGATCTGTGTATGTTACTTAATGATATTTTTAAAAAGTGAATGTTACTAGAAATGTATAATAAAATAATCGTAGGCATTTATCATTTGGATAGTTTGTAAATTACTTGTCATTAATATTTTTATATTTAGTAGAATTGGGGAAGCTCATTTTATCAGAAATTGAGTAAAATACTTGCATTTCTTTTAGTCATCAAAATTGTTTTTTAAAATGCTAAAAATAATGTGTTCCAACTAAACTTAAGTTCATTATTAATTACATGTGTTCAGTGTAGTTTTTTTCTATTTTTGGTTTTAATTCCTTTCTCCCTAACCACCTCTAATACATACCTATTCTAAACATTTTTCAACAATTCAACAATTTTTTAACAATTTCTTTAATTTATGTAACTAGTTTTTAATGCTCAATTGCTTTACTAACTTTTCTGTTATTATAAATACCTTATATAGTCAATTAATTAATTTAAAAGCCTATGTCAGCAAAGCACAAAGTACAGAACAATTCAACCAAATAAAATGTTAAGGAAGAAATAGGAATTTCATTAAAGCTATAGTTGATTACAGGTCACAAAATTGCACAACAGAAACTGAAATGAAAGTTAAACAAAAATTTTGAATGGCACATAAACCACAAAAATAAACTTTTATTTCGCATACAAAGTCATACATTTGGAATTATATGGCAGAGCTTATTTTTATTCTGTATTTCACATCACATAGAAATTGTTTTCCATTGCTTTTTAAATTCCCTTTAACATTCTTTTCATACTCATCAGTGCATAAACTCTGAAAAAAAATCTGTTTAAACTGTAGTCTCATCTAAAATTCTAATATTACTTGAAATAAAGTGGAAAGAAGTGTGTAAGAACAACTCCATGTTAATCTTTAAATTGTTTCTTAAAGTACACCCAAGAGCTAGTTGTTACATATTGTAATAGACAGGTTTTGCTTCAGAGGCTGATTACTTTTATTGATTAACACTGCATTTGATTTACTAGCTTTTGCCTGCCTAGAGAATGCCTAGAGATTTTTTCAGGAATACGGTGAAGCTTGTTGAAAAACACTTACCAAGCTACGTTCGTTAAATTATAACAGAGGAGAAGTTGCTTCTCTTCTAGTTGAATAATACTAAATGAATAGTAAGATGAAAAAATAAAAATTTCTGCTCTGGAAATGCTGAATACAAGCACAATCTTGAGCACTATAATTATAAAACAAAAAAACTGTGATAATGATGCATATAGAATCCAAAAAATTTCAGTATTTAAGATAAGCTGGGAAAATGATCATGTAGAGAAATAGCAGTTACTTTGTCTTTTTTAGGTTGGCAAATTTGCAGTTTCTATTATTATTTTTCTACATAACTTGAATTTTCAACTATGCAATTACTATAAAAGAAACTACAGATCTCTTTAAAATAATTTGAGAGATGAATATACATTGAGTTTCAGAAATGTAATGATTTGTGCAAGGTTATAAAGGCAGTAAGGACCATGGACAGAAATCCTAATATACATGCAGTGTGACTTCCAACTAAACCAGTTTTCTTTATAAGTGGTGGCACACTAATATCAATACCAGACACTGTAATACAAGGTACACTATTGTAGAGCTGGATGCAGTGGTGCGTGCCTCTGGTCACAGCTATTTGGGAGCCTGATGGAGGAGGCCCCCTTGAGCCCAGGAGTTCAAGTCCAGCCTAGGCAACATAATGAGACTTGGTGTCCTAAATAAACAATCAAAAATTATGCTATTGTAAAATTTTCTGTCATCTATAAAGTGAATAGTTGTATATCACCTCACCTTTAGGACAATTATAATCCCTAAAAAAGAATCTAAGGAATCAATCCAAAAACAACAATAATTAAATCTCCAAGAACAAAGAAGAAAACTAAAACTTTTCATTGTCTCAACAGACGAAAGAAGATCATAAACTGGATTTACGATTAAAGGGAATGGACAAGAATACTGATCCAAATGATTTAGAAGGTAAAATCTGAAAGAACATTTCGTAAAGAATGTAGAGAGAAGTGAAATATCAGGATCATTTTTTACCAATATTTAAATATAATTTTAAAAGTTAGAAAGAAACTCATAAAAACTAATGTACTTATTTATCCATATCAAGCAAAAAAAATTTTAAGTACAATTTAATACTACAAATCTTACAAACAAGGCAGCAAGGGAACTTACTGGAAAATTGACTGGTGGCACCTAACGCTCTAAAAAGGAAAATCTTGATAAAATTCAAACAGAACCAGGAAGCAAAATGAGATGGGCTCCAATTTTTTTGCTACTTTTCCCTAGAGGTATTTGGCACCTCATAAGTGGCAAAGGCAAAAATGCTGAAGAGCTGAGTGGAAAGCTGTAACCAAGAAGGTGAGGAATATAATAGAGTTTTGTGCAGAGCTAAAGAGATGAATGTTGGAGTTCGGGACCATGAAAGTAAGCAGGAATTGAGTTTACAAGATCTCACAGAAAAGAGAAATGCAAATGAACCTCACATTTTGCACAGTATTTTTCCTTCCACGGTATTTTTTGCTCTTTATATTTTCTCTTTGAACAAGGCAGAAAAAAAGGCTGATAATTAAGCAAAAAGTAGTGGCTAAGAGTCTCAGAAGCTGGAAAGGGCTTTTCGCAGGTTATTATGGATCATTGTCCATCGAAGGCCGAGAACCTCTAGAAAATACAGTAGGATTTTAGCCCAGACTCTGAAGGGACAGACACTGAAGGAAGAGCAATTTGGAAATTGACCAAGCAAAATAAAATAAAATCACCTCAATGGAAGACTAGTTAAGATCAATTGCTCCTTTTTGAATGACTTCCGGAAGCAAAATATACACTCTTGCCAGGAAGCTGACATTATTTAGAGTCTCTTTAGTTTTTGTTTGTGTGTATGACACAGACACATACTTTCAGTGCAATATTAGAGTTATACCAGAAGGTAAGACCAAGAGAATTACCAAAAAATATAGGACTCCTGGGTGATACGGATATCAGATTGTCAAATGTTGTGTTTAATCATCAGTAGCAGGGTAGAGAATATAAGTGAAAAGAAGAAAAATTTAAGAAATTAATTGAAATTTATAGGAAGAATGGAACTTCTATAAATGAGAAATATAATAGCAGAAATTATAAACTCAGGAGATCAGTATAGTACCAGATTAGACACAAGTAAAGAGACAATATTTGAAGAAAATGATATATCAATAGAAAAATTCAGTTTGAAGCAGAGAGACAAAAATAATCTGAAAATATATAAAACAGAATAAGATCCATAGTGGTCATAGATAAAAATATGTAATACACGATGCAAAAGGAAAGGAGAGAGGTAATGGGGCAAAGTCTCTATTATAAGAGATAGTAGATGAGAAGTTTATAAAACTGAAAAAAAATTTACAGAAGATATCCATCTACAAAGATTTAAGAAGTTCTACAAAACTTAACAGAATAGATCAAAGAAAATCACACTTGACATCATACCATAACTGTTCAAGGAGAAAATCAAAACAAAAATCATAAAAGTAATAGAAACATACAATTTATATTTACAAAATAGCTGAGTCACATTCACAAGAGAAATAAATGGATTGGCATCTTTTAAGTGCTAAAAGAAAATAACTGCCAGCACAGTATTATTTCCAGTAGGAAATATCCTTCAAAAATATAGACAAATAAAAGACATTTTTAGACAAACAGAAACTGCAGAGTCCCTTTACATGGAACCAGCACTAAGAGAAAGTGGCTGGGTGTTTCTGACATGGACATTTTATGAAGTTGTATCCAAATATCATCCAGGGTTAGAGTTATATAAAGGCTGGAATGGGGCTGGATGATTTGATTCTAAGGTGAATCACTCTCATAGGCTTGGATGTTGGTATCGACTGTTGATGGGAGAACTTAGTTTCTTCATATAGGCTGGATGGATTCTCCTAGAGTGAACAAAGCAAGAATCTAAGGCTTTGTCTGTTATGGCTGACATGCCTTTTATGGCTTATTCTCAGAGTCACATATATTATCACATATACAGCTTTCTGTTGGTCACAAGGGTAAATTCTTTCAGTGTAGGAGGGGACTACATAATATCAGCAGGTAAGAATCATTGGGAGTTTTACTTCCAGGATGCCTCCCAGAGGTATCTAAAAGACAAAAACAAGCAGCAAAAAACTACTACTATAATTCATAATTAGAGAAATAAAAATTAAACTACACTGTGATTCAATTTCTCACCTTTCTTCCCTTAGATTAGTGAAAACTTAAACTATGTGACAACATAGTCTGAGAGTGAACCTGTGGATAAACAGTTGTTCATATACATTTCTAACTGGAGATAAATTTGGCAATAACCAACAAAACTACATTGACATTTAACTTTTGACCCAGCAAACTTATTTCTATGAATTGAGAATGAAGATATATCAACAAATTAAAAATGTGTGCATTTGCATAATTTTTCATGTAATATTATTTGTAACTCGAAGAAAAGGGAAATATAAAACACTGTGCTCATAAGAGAGTGAATGAATAAATTAATATATCCACATATTGAAGCATTATGGAGCTGTAAAAAATGGAGAAGATTGCTATGAACTGATATAAAGTGATTTCCAAGATATATTTTCAATTAAGGAAGCAAAGTACAAAAGAATATCTATAACGAGTCATTTTTGCACTTAAGAAAAAGTGTGGCAAAAATATGAGATTCCTTTTTCTTTTCTTTTT
>NW_012137747.1:5565950-5566889 GCF_000956105.1 Propithecus coquereli | reverse complement strand
ATTGCCTTTGGGGTCTTCTTCATAAATTCTTTGCCTAGGCCAATGTCTAGAAGAGTATTTCCAACTTCTTCCTCTAGAATTCTAATAGTTTCGCTCCTTAGGTTTAGATCTGTGACCCAATGTAAGTTGATTTTTGTGAGAGGAGAAAGGTGTGGATCCAGATTCAGTCTTCTACATGTGGCTATCCAGTTTTTTTAGCACCATTTATTGAATAAAGATTCTTTTCCCCAGTGTATGTTTTTGTCTGCTTTGTCAAAAATAAGATGGCTATATGAGGATGGTTTTATATCTAGGTTCTCAGTTCTGTTCCACTGATCAATGGCTCTGTTTTTGTGCCACTACCAAGCTGATTTTATTATTACAGCTTTGTAATAGAGTTTGAAGTCTGATAGATTCGTGCCTCCCATTTTGTTTTTATTGCCTAGAATTGTTTTGGCTATGCAGGGTCTTCTCTGGTTCCATACAAAGTGTAAAATTAACTTTTCTACATCTGTGAACAATGATGTTGGTATTTTAATAGGGATTGCATTGAATCTGTAGATCACTTTGGGTAGTATAGACATTTTAACAATGTTGATTCTGCCAACCCACGAATGTGGTATGGTTTTCCACCTGTTTACATCCTCTGCTATTTCCTTCCTCAATGGTTCATAGTTCTCCCTGTAGAGGTCTTTTACCTCCTTAGTTAAATATATTCCTAGATACTTTATTTTCGTTGTTGCTATTGTGAAGGGAATTGAGTCTTTGATTTGGTTCTCGGTGTGACTGCTGTTGGTGTATATGAAAGCGTCTGATTTGTGTGTATTGATTTTGTATCCTGAGACTTTACTGAATTCATTTATCCATTCCAGGAGCCTCTTGGTTGAATCCTTGGGGTTTTCTAGATATAACATCATGTCATCAGCAAATAGTGAGAGTTTGATCTCTTCTGTTCCCATT
>NW_012137747.1:5561057-5563090 GCF_000956105.1 Propithecus coquereli | reverse complement strand
CTTAGTCAATATTTTAGTCAATCTGATGACTGCATGACATGTTGTCTTTCTATTTGCATTGAATCTCCCTGGGGTCCGCTGCACTTCTTGTATCTGTATATCTAGATGTTTAGCAAGACCTGGGAAATTCTCCTCTATTAAATCTTCAAATAGGTTATCCAGCCCTTGCGTATTTTGTTCTTCATTTTCCAGAACACTGATCACACGCAGCTTTGGTTTTTTCACATAATCCCACATTTCTTGTAAGCTTGTTTCTTTTCCCTTTATTTTCTGCTCAATCTCTGTGACTGACTTACTCATTTGGAAGGAGCTGTCTTTGATCTCTGAGATTCTTTCTTCTGTTTGATCTACCCTGTTCTTGAGGCTTTCCACAGTGTTTTGAAGTTCCCTGAATAAGTCCTTTATTTCCAGGAGTTTGGTTTGATTTTTCTTTAATATTTCAATTTCTTTAGTGAAGTTTTCTTCCAAGTCCTGGATTTTTTTTGTGGTTTCCTTGTGGTGATTATCCGTTTTTCCTTGCATATCATTGAACTTACTTACAATCCATGTTTGGAATTCTTCTTCTGTCATTTTAGTATTCTGGAATTGGTTAGTGTTCATTGCTAGAGAGCTGGTGTTCCTCTTTGGGGGTGTGCTTTCCATTTGATTTTTCATGCTTCCAGATATCTTTCACTGGGTCCTTCCCATCTGGATCCACTGTTACTTTTCTTTCAGTTTCATTCTGTGTATTTTCTCTTGATCTGCTGCTAGAGGGAGCCGCTAGTGTGTTGTCCAGGATTCTCTTGATGGGAAGCATTACTTGGGGAACTTGTTTTGGTCTCTTGCCAGGGTTTTGATTCCCTAGACGTGGGTGTCACTGTTGGTAGCTGACTGGAGGTGGAAATGCAATCGTACTGGATGACCTAAACCGGTCTGGCGAGGAAAGTCACTGGGCTGTCAGCTATTGGTCAGTGCCAAAGCCTTAGGGACTGGGGCTTGTCGCAGAGGGGGAGTGGCCGTTTATGTCTCGCTGCTGCAAGCTCAGAGGCCCCGAAAAAGATGCTGGCCAGGGGGAGGGGCTTCCTCCCAAATTGCCCAACTGCCCCAGTGCCTTCAGGTTCCATAGGCGTCTGCCCCTCACAACTGAGGAGGTACTCAGAATTCACCGCTCAAAGAAATGGGCCTGGCTAGTTGACTTTAGGTCCTAGAATGGCAGAGCTCATTGCGAGAGCTCCCAGGCTGGGGGAAGGGAGCCGTTCGGCACCATACTGCGACCTGC
Source organism: Propithecus coquereli (assembly GCF_000956105.1). Classification (NCBI taxonomy): domain Eukaryota; kingdom Metazoa; phylum Chordata; class Mammalia; order Primates; family Indriidae; genus Propithecus; species Propithecus coquereli. The sequence goes on along the minus strand of NW_012137747.1, from coordinate 5,561,832 downwards.
TGTGGGCCCCTGAGCTGGCGTTCGCCGGCCCCCCAGGGTGCTGGCTCCAGAGTGAGCCGCTCAGGGGCTGGGAAGTACCCGATCAGGGAGTCGAGTCACCAGGGTGCTCTGTCGTCTCCTTTATGTCTCCCTCCCCCAATCTCATGCCAGTCCAGCAATAGCTCTCACTGCTGCTGGCCCACCCTGAACAGTCCCAATCGCCAGCGGCAGTTTCCAGGTTAGAGTCCTCTACTCAGTAATCACCTCCCCATTCAGGACCCGCTGGGTGCCAGAGACCAGCTTCCTGACTCCTAACTGCCTCGGGAGGTAGCCCAGACCAGCTCCTCCCCTGACCTGTGCAATCCTGACAGGGAGCTCCGGAGAGTTCAAGATGCTTCCAGCTCATGTCCCCTCTCCGCTGAGCCCCACGTTTCCTGACCCAGTTCTACATCCACTTCACACAGGCCCCTGACTCTCAGTGGGCTTGTAAGTCAGCGGGGAAGCTAGACTGTCTCGTGAAGGTCTGATTCGGTGCACTTACTGGCCAGGCTGGCGCAACCGTCGCACGCTCCACTCTCTATTGTCTGTCCCGCGCTTTCCAGGTTTTGTGTTCCTATCTCCCGTTCACCTTATTCTTTTTCCTGATTTGTGTGTCCCCCACTGAATTTCCACCGATTCACCTTGCTGTTTTTGTGGGAGAGCGATCCAATCGTGTGTAGCAGACCGAGATCTAGGCCTCCTTCTCTGGAAGCAGGGATCCGGGAGGCTACCTTAACTCCGCCATTTTTTCCAGCCC
>NW_012137747.1:5546399-5548597 GCF_000956105.1 Propithecus coquereli | reverse complement strand
AGAGAGAGAGAAAGAATATCATGTATTGATATGAGCAAGGCAAGTTTCCCTGTATTCCTATATTAGGAGAAAATCCATCAGTTATCAAATAAGTTCATTTTTTTATCTTAGGAGTTCCAGAGGAGGTGGTCTTAGGAGAAAGAACGGTGGTGGGATAGGAATAAAGAAAGCCTTGAGTGGGTTGACCCTGTCTCCATATTTACTGTGAAAGACTTCTTGGGCTACTGAAATTACACCCACTGAACTGTTGACATCCTCAATAGTACTATCTCCACTTAATGTATATCTAATAGTAAATTAAGCACTCCTGAAAGATAAACAAAGGTTAAATATAATTTAGACAGAAATATCAGCCAATACATATAAAGTATAGAGAGTTATCAGGAAGGCTTGAAAACATCAAAGACAGGTAGACCAAGGGTTATGAAAAGAGGTTAAATCATTCAAAGCTAATGGTAGGCAAGGAACTGGTAATTGTTAGTCAAAATGTTAGTGTTATTTTTCTCAGTTAATTTGGGTTGTAAGATGAAACGTTAATCAAGAATAATCTAAACAACCTTATAAACCAAAATTTCAAAAGTTCTTATCATTTGTAACATACTCTAGATAGTCTTAGCTTAGTGTACATTTTGCTTTTTGAACAGCTATAATTAGTTTTAAAAAATATCTCATTCAAAAGGTTTATAATTTTCACTTTTTGTTTAAAGTATAAGAATGGAAAAATATAATATTTGCTTTTCATTCTTTTTCCAGTAATATTTTGTCATAAAATGAGAAATACAAATTGCAAGTTGAATAGAGGCTGGCCATTAGCTAATTCTGCTACTGTATTATCTCTATTTCCAAAACAATCATTATTCATAATTATATTTTGTTTCCATAATGATGGCTATTGAACTGACTCCCAGGAACAAAATCTTAGGAAAATAATTCTGGAAAACCTTACCTTGACAGCCATGGCTCCAGAAACAAAATTATGCCGTGACAGCAGGAAGTACTTTCCACTGCGAGTCTTTTAAGGATAATACAGTGCATAAAGCCTGGAAAATTATGATCATAAAGAATTTGAAACTTTTTGTATTTCACCAGTCAAATTGTAAAACAATGCAAATATTCTCACAGCATTTAAATCAATCAAAGGCATAAAAGTATACTAAAGAAAATAGTATTTGTTAATCTTATTTTAAATCTAACATAGGCAAAAGTTAATTTCTAAGAGTTTTGTTACAGCAAAAGCATGGATTTGATCAGTGAAGGGTATGTTTCTTAGAATATGTATGCTATCCTACTTGTTGCATAGTTTTCTGTGCACTTAATTTACCATCCTCCAAGTTAAGCTTTGGCAGGTGAAAGATGGGCATCATGTAATGTCTTCCTACACAGGAATGTTTTATAAAGCCAGGTTAGGTTACTTCGATAGTCTTAAAACCATCATAGGTCTTTCTTAGGGCACTCATTTCTCATTTTTCTCTTTCTTTTGAGGTGTATTATCCTTCATGCCCCAGAAAAATGTACATTCTTTTCAAACAGCTTCTATGGCTTTTGTCACATGATTTCCTTCTAACAAAAACTTCTCTTAGCCCCTTCTTATATTTTCCTAAATGTCAACTTATTCTATCCTTAAACTTCCAGTTCAATATTAACCCCACAACAAAAACATTTTGATCCATAGAATCTTTTACTTCAAGTGAAAACACACAGTCTGCTCTGAAAACGTATATGATTTTATGGTCCCCCTGTGAAATATTGCTCACTTTCAAACTTTCATGAGAATTATCTGGAGATATATTGTCTTTCTTGTTTTGTTTATTAGCATTCATCTAAAAACAAGCAATTTGTTTTTATCTTCACCAATTTGTATTTATCCTAACCGTTTCCCAAAATCTTCTCTAGAGCTTTTACAAAGAGTTAGATGAAAAGCAGCCCCAACTATATATTCTGGTTACTTCACTTAACTTCGTTAGGTGAGGAGGAGGGCAAAGTTCTGTGATTTTATGGTACCCATATATCATTCACTTTTTTTTTTATTTCAGCGTATTATGGGGGCACAGATGTTTAGGTTACGTAGATATCACTCACTTTTAACCTTTGATGAGCGTTATCTGTGCAATGTCTACTTTGCCATAATAAACATGTACTCAGTGAGTATAGGGATCATATCCTTTATAACATGATAGCCGGGCTTCCATAAAGAAAGT
>NW_012137747.1:5544492-5546349 GCF_000956105.1 Propithecus coquereli | reverse complement strand
TGTTTAGGAATAGCAAGCGAGATAGTGTAGCCAAAAGGGAGGAAGTGTGGAAAAGTGTTTGAGATGATGGAGAGAGAATGATAAACAGATATCAGATCTCAAAATATTTTGGATATTTGTAAAAACTTAAGTTTTCACTATGTTTGAGATTAACAAATGTCTTTGAAGTGATTTCAGCAGAAGAGTAACATACATCTACAAAGAAACAGTTTGGCTGCATACTGAGAATTATTGAAGGAAATGGGACACAGGGAGATCAGTTAGGATACTCTTGAGGTAACTCATTTGAGGGCCTGATGATGGTTTGGACCAGTGGCTTTGTGATTGTGGGGATGGTGAGGGTGTTAAGAAGTGGTCTATGACTCAGTGAAAGGCAGAACTAATAGGATTTTGCTAAGATACTGAATATCAGATGTGAGAGAAGGATAGGAGTTAAAGAATTTAGACTGAACACTTGAAAAAAAAGGGAGTTACCATTTACTGAAACAGAGAAGACTGCATTGAGCATATCAGAAGTTTAGTTAGGGATGTGTTGAGTTTGAGATGCTAATTAAGCAATACAATATTAATATCAAGTAAACAGCTGTATAAATAAGTGTGGATCTCAGGGGAAGATCAAGACTGAAGATATAAATTAGGGAGTTGTCAATAAATAGATAGACTTAAATCTGGTATGAGACTGAATGAGAGCAGCAGGGATTATATATACAGAAAACAGCAAAGGTCCCAGGATTGAAACTCAGCTAATCAAATGTTTGGAGGATAAGAAGATAAAGAAGAATCAACAAACACTTAACAGAGGCAACCAGTTGAGTAAGGGGAAAACTAGGGAATGAAGTATTCAGAATGTTAGTAAATAGAATTTTTCAACACAGAGAAACTGACCAATGGATTTAGTGAAGAAACTTTTATTGCTGATTTTGAGAAAACTGTTTTTTTTCTTTTTTAATTCTGTTTATGTGGTGAATCACATTTATTAATTTGAGTATATAGAGCCATCCTTTCATCCCTGGGGTGAAACTCACTTGGTCATCATGAACTATCTTTTTGATGTACTGTTGGGTTCAGTTTGCTAGTATTTTGTTGAGAATTTTTGCATCTGTGTTCATGATGGATATTGGTCTGTAGTTTTTTCTGGTTGTTTGTTGTTGTTGTTGTTGTTATTATTGTTGAGTCCTTTCCTGATTTTGTATCAGGATGATACTGCCTTTGAAGAATAAATTCCTCCCCTCTTAGAGGAAACAATTTTAACATAGTGGCTCAGTAAAAAGGAAATGAATTATGGAGACAAGAACCACAGAAAACTCTTTCTAGGAGGAAAGGTAAGGAAAGAAACAGGGCAGTAGTTGTAGAGAAATAATGAGTAAGAAAAGATTGAATTAAGGTGGAAGAAATGCCATCTCTTGATTGATGGGAAAGTTCCAGTGCAGAGGGGAAAGAAAATGATAATACAATAAAGAAAGAGGAACTCTGGAGTGTTATCCATGAGTGTGGGAAAGGACATAAATCTAGTGCACAAGTGAAGCAATTGCCCTCTGTATAGAGCAGAGAACTCACAGGTATTTAGAGGAGAGAAGGTGCAAGATATAAGAGCACAGATACAATGAATGAGGGTATATGTCATGGAAGGAGCTTGCTAAAATTTTCTCTGATTGTTTTTTGTTGTTGTTGCTAGGAAAGTAGGAATAACATATCAAGGTCAGCAACTGGGAATATGAATGAGGGAAGACATGTTAGATTTTTGAGGAAAGAAATAAAAGCATGAAATAATCATCTAGAACAGTTGAATATTAAATGAGCAAGAGAAATGTGGCATGATTCATATACTAGATTAAGGAACCAGTAGAGATAATTATC
>NW_012137747.1:5526831-5531157 GCF_000956105.1 Propithecus coquereli | reverse complement strand
AGAATGTCAAATAACAAGCTTCCTTTAGCACTTTAGATCTCACAAATTCTAAACTTAAATGAGATATAGCCATTATATATTTACTAGTTATTTACTATTTCAAAAGTGTTTTTACTATAAGAAAATAGTATACCTACTTCTCTAAGGACTAAGTATATGATAGTAGGATATTTAGCAAGAGATGAAATGAGAGGTTGTAATACTTATTTTGGTCATGTATCATGAGTAAACAATGAGATACTTATGAAAATTTCTTCATAAGAATCAATGGAAGAACACATAAATTACATAAATTTTAAGTGATATTCAGATAAGTGCTCTGAAAAAGAAAACTTGTCCCTGTCATATGGGAATGTGGGAAATTCACAAAAATCCTGACGTTATTCCAATGCCAATAGGATACATACTTATAGCTGACTTTATAGTTACGGTTATAAATTTGTGATCTGGAGTCTGTACTTCCCAGGCAGCTGGAAGGGGGGCAAGGTTTTAGAATCTAGCTTTAGGCCAGGAAAACTAGATTTCTTCAATACAAACATCCATGAAATGATTTAACATTACACAATTAATTGGTAACTGTTAACTGACCTTTGTTGCCAAAATTTCATAGAAATCTCAAAGGTCAACTTCAAAATCTTTGTTCCTTTTTTTTGATTTCCCTGAATTATGAGTCTCTATCTGAAATAATTAAACAGCGACACTGAGAAGTTTCATTTTCACCTCAAATTTGGCATTTCTAAAACTGAATTCATAATTTCCCTGACAAAATCAATTTCGGGCATACCTTAATTATCCAGTCTTTAGCTTCTGTGTAACTTCTCTTTTGGCCACTTCTTTCTTTTGTTCTTACAGATAACACTACTCTATTCCAGGCCCCTGTATACCACCTGGAACACTAAAATGACATATTTCCTTTTCTTCCGATTTACAATTTGATTATTAGGATTCACTTTCATAGTACCTACTGGTTTTCTGAAATAAGAATTTAACATATGGATTTCATACAACCTACCTACTAGACCCAGGCTATTTAACCTGGTGTATAATTCTCTTGGATTCAGAATCTAAACTTTACTTCCTATTATATACACAAACCATTGCCATTAGGCAAAATGGTCTATCCACACTTTTTTCACAAATTCCATTTTCTTTCTTGCTTCTATGCTTTTTTGTGTGGCCTTGCAACTCTGCTCCCCTAAGGATCAACCTTCTCATGACCTAGCTCCCCAAATAGCCAATAAAAAACTACCTGTCCTTTAACATTCATTTGTATCTGTCCTCTCTCTTGGCATCCACCTCTACTCCCACTCCCAACTTCTCTCCATGGGCGTCTGTTCTTCTTTGCAACTCCCAGCATTTATTTCCATCTCTTTTTGATCAATTTATCATGTTTTGTCCTCTGCCACTTCCTTCATTGATTCCTTTTATTCATGTCTTGTCACTTTATATTTTAAGAATTCTGAAGGCAAGCAAACTTGTTTTATACTTATCTGTGCACTACATGGTGCTCAGAGCGGTTGGTTGAATAAGTTGATGTATGCAGTTCACTGAGACACAATAATACCACTTGGATTTATTAAAGTAACAGGCATGTAGGAACTATGGAATAAGTTTTCAGATCTACATGGGCCCAACTCCAAGCATCACAATAAATTGGAATTGGGTGGATTACAAAAAGATCAGATGCCAGACAGAGAATTAAGATGTTGCATATTTAATGTAAAATAATCAGTTTCAATGGATAGCTAATCTAAAGACTTTGACTAGTATGGGAAAATATTCCCTAGCTGTATATCATACCCTAGGAAAGCCACCACAAATCCTTTTCAAAATATCCATCTATATCTCACAGGCAGATGAGCAAGCTTAAAACATATCATAATGGAGGGTGTAGAAAGGGAAAAATGTACAAGAAATGTTCTTTATAAAAGAAAAAATATCTTAAGAGAAACTGTCTCTGTTTTGAACTATTTTACAGACAGTACTGTGCAATTCAGGGTGACACAAAGTGTTGGGGAAAGAAGAGTCAAAATGATTTTCTTAAGATTTCTGTGGTCCTATACACTCTGCTCTTACACTGAAAACCCTCAGTTATATTCATACCCATCACACTATGAAACAGGATGCAAAGAACCTTCCCTGAACCAATAGTTTAGGTGAAATTAAAAAAAAAAAACATAAATAAAATCAGGTCAAAGTTGACAACACAATTCTATGACTATACAGTTATGGGTCATTATCCATAATGTAGTGAAAAGATAAATACTCTTTGCCTAAAAGAAGTATGCCTTAGACAAAATTGCCCATGTAGTCACAGAGGTTGATTACCAAAGCAGACCGGTAAAGCAAAGCAACTCAATTTGAAGAATAATAAATGAAATATCACTTACCCATACTGTTTATCAATGATTGAATGGTAACCCCCTTTTGAATATCAGCCAGCACATCTGGGACATACTGAATGGACATTCTAAAAAATGATAGCTTTTTCAAAGGAATGTAAGCATGATTTGAAAGCTCAACTATCAAAATTTATTTTTTCTCGATCTGTTATGCTTTCCGTCAGATGTCATGGGTGACACGGTGTCTGAGTCCCAGAGATAAGTGAAATGAACCTACATTGGAGATGAGAGAGCATGCCTGACAGATGATGGGCACTTGGACCCTTGTACACCCTGCATCTGCTGTCTTTGGGATGCCTTTCTAGTACCAGTTGGAGCAAGTCCACACTGTCCAAACTGTCAAAAGCACTTTCGTGATATGTGCTTCCACTGAGTCCCTACAACTGTGGATGGGGATACATATCCTATGCTCTGAAAATCCTGATCTTTCAATTATTTTGTTTCAGGCCAGCTTTTACAAGTTTCTATATGTACTCACAAAAAATAAGAGGAGCACAATCTCCCCAGTTACACTTCTGTGGTACTGACATGCTTTACAAATTTTTAACTTCACGATATCATTGATTTTCATAGCATAGGTCCTGAAAGCCAGGATTATTTTGTGATTAATTTGTTAGATTTGTGAACAGACATTATTCTGCATTCAGTGAGATATCAGATATTTTGAATATGTGACAAAATGGACTAGAGTTTGAAGTAGAAAATATTGTGAAGGCAAATTGAGAAACATAAAAACATAAGTGAGTTTCAAAAATCCATCCAAATATACCATACAAAATTTTTAAAAAAGAATAATATGACTTCCATAGAAGCTTTGAAACTGGAAAAAATAATCAAGGCTTATTTGAAGAATAATGAAAAAAAATGGCACTGAAAAGTTTGTCAAATATTACCATTTACTAGCTCTATAGTTATCTAAATTAAAAATAAAGTGTGCAAAGAAACAAAACCTGTCCCAACCCATCTCAAATAGAAAATATAAGAAAATGATCCTGTTATACATTCCCAAAGATTAAAAAAAATCAACATAGCCCTGCTTATATGACTTTCTACACAAGAAATATATTGACAGCCAGTTGAGATGAGTTATTGCAGGTAACACAGCAAGCCAAATGGTGGAGCTAACACTATAATCTTGGTTTTAGTTTTGGTCGGTTTTGATTTTTGTTTATGTTCAGTGAACTTTCAAAGACACAGTCACATGTAGCAAGAGTTTAAATTTTTTACCAGAAACTACAGAGGCTAATGATACCTATGAAAATGGGTAAATGATAAGAAATGATCACTGATTGTTGGACTTGCTTTGAAAAAGTTGTGTTTAGATTCTCTATAAGCTTACATGTTGAAAATACTGAAAATTTCAGAATTAGGAATATTTCTTCATTGGCAAAGTGGGACAAAATGGATTTGTCCGATGTTCAGGGAAAATTCTAAGTCAATATACTGTCGTAAATTGAAGAGCAGAAACATGAAAATACATCATCTCAATTAGACGTTAACCTAGCCTCTCTGGAAAACACTGGAATTAATTACCTCTTTACTTACTAATAAATCCACTGAGTTCATGTTTCAACTGATCACAATTCTAAGAAGTAAGTTTAATTTTTTAACCTTTAAAAGCACATACACTTGAAAAATCTGTTTCTAAAGAAATAGTTTTAAAGTAGTTTTTTAAAAATGTATATTTTCTCTGAAATGAAAGAAACTTTGGATCAATATATACAATTTTCAATCTCTTGAAAATGTATTATTTTTAATGGCAGATTGACCATGATGACACATATCTGGTTGTTCATGCCTCCTATTCAATCTACCAAAGTTCCTATAAAATTCCACACCTTCATTATAGAGATTTGGAATTGCTTACATTGGAAAGCATGTGCTGACCCAGGAGTAAATTTAGTTAGAAATGTAAACACTCAAC